>NC_057812.1:275059126-275223108 GCF_018294505.1 Triticum aestivum
CCCCGCAACCAGTTGGCGCCCGATCCAGGATGGATCGAGGCGACAGCCTCGCACGCCTCTGCCTCCCCTGCATCCTGAGCAAGTCCGGCCGCATGCAGCTCCTTCGTCCCTGACCGCAGCCGCGCACTGTTCGTCGCCAGCAAAAACCCAGCAGATGAGTCGCCGCCGGCTTCCTTTTTCCTCTCCCCTGTTTTCCTCTCTTACCTCCTCTAATCTCTCTCCCACCCTCGTTTGTTTTTCTCCTCTGCCAGGAAAAAAACGGAGCTCGCCCCTGCTGTCCTGGTCGCCGGTGCAAGGTTCTGCACCTCCCGTGCACGCCGCCGTCCCGTCTTCCTCCTCGTCACGCGGATCCAGGAGGAGCCCCTGCCGCCTGCGACCTCCATCTGCGCTGTTCCGGTCATCTAGACCCGCCGCCCTGCCAAGTACCTCGCCGGAGTAGGCTACCAGCACCGTCGCCCCATTTCTGCCGCCATCTGCCCGCTCCTCGCCGGAGAACGACGCCCCGCCCTGGAACCGCTCGTCTCTGCCGCTGTTGTTACCTCTGAACCCCGCCCCCGCTGCAGTGTTCGTTCTTCAGAGACGAGAGCAGAGTCGCTCTCTCGACTCGTTCGCGTTGACCGCAGCCCGATCCAGATCGACTCGTCCCACCGCGTCGAGCAAGGCCCAGCTGGCTCCCCTGCGAGCCCCGCACGGCCTACCTCTCCTCCAGCGCCAGGCCTCCTCTTTGTTCTTTTGAACGGGCCAAGCCCATGGTAAGCCAGATCAGCGCCAGGGTATGGTTCATCTCGAGCGTAAGACCTTTTCACCATAGTTCCATCGTAGCCCATCTGGTTAATAGCGCGTGCACACATCCAAGGGGTCTGGGGTTCGAGTCCCAGGCGCCCCAATTTTTGCTCTGTTTTTCTTGTATATTGTTGCACGCACACAGCCACATCCACTTCGGGCCAGATCTGCTGTTGGGCTTCCACAGTGAGCAGCATTCGGCCCACATTTTTTTTGTTCACTGCGATTTGTCTAATTCCAAGGGCATGCATATTTACAGAATATGCCATCATTTTGATTTGTTCATAACTAAATATCCGTGCATCCAAATAAAACATGTCATATATGAAACATGCTTAGAATTTCATCTAGTTTAAAAATATGCAACTTTCATCCATGTTTAAAATATTTAAAATGATGTTTGGTTAAATTTGCTCCTATGCCATGTAAAAATGATTTAATTCATAACAAATTAACCATAGCTCGGTTTTAAACAAACTTTATATGTAAATGGGGTAGAAAAATGCCTAGTTTAACATGGTGGTACCAATTTGCATGTTTAATAACTCTAAAATTGTGTTTAGGGAAGATCAGACCCAAACCTAATTTATGCATATGGGGATTTACCGGAATTGTTGTTCGTTGCTTCCGGCCTCATTTAAACTTGACAGGATAGGTAGCCTTACTTTGCTTCACCCTCTTGCCATGCTAACAACATTTAATATTGTTGGGTACATAAATGAGATCGAACTAAGTAACCCAAATGTGGTGTTCCGTCAATATGCATCCCGTTGCATATTGAGCTCCACTTAATTTGTAGGATTGTTTGTGCATTTTTCCATGACATGCCTCTTTAAACTGGACATGCATCATACTTGGTTGTGCATCATATCTATGTGGTGGTTGTTTACTATGTTGTTTGCTTCTTTCCGGTGTTGCTTCTTCGGGTTGGTTCCGATAACGTCGCGTTTGTGAGGAACCGTTTGTCTACGTCCGTTTATCTTCTTCATGGACTCGTTCTTCTTCCTTGCGGGATTTTAGGCAAGATGACCATACCCTCGAAATCACTTCTATCTTTGCTTGCTAGATGCTCGCTCTTTTGCTATGCCTATGCTGCGATACCTACCACTTGCTTATCATGCCTCCCATGTTGTTAAGCCAAGCCTCTAACCCACCTTGTCCTAGCAAACCGTTGTTTTGGCTATGTTACCGCTTTGCTTAACCCCTCTTATAGTGTTGTTAGTTGCAGGTGAAGATGAAGTTTGTACCTTGTTGGTACATGGATATGTTGTTCCTTGTTGGAACATGTTTACTTGTTGGGATATCACAATATCTCTTATCTAATTAATGCATCTATATACTTGGTAAAGGGTGGAAGGCTCGGCCTTATGCCTGGTGTTTTGTTCCACTCTTGCCACCTTTGTTTCCGTCATATCGGTGTTATGTTCCCGGATTTTGCGTTCCTTACGCGGTTGGGTTATAATGGGAACCCCTTGACTGTTCGCCTTGAATAAAACTCTTCCAGCAAGGCCCAACATTGGTTTTACCATTCGCCACCTAGCCTTTTTCTTTCCCTTGGGTAGGCCTGCCCAAGGGTCATCTTTATTAAACCCCCGGGCCAGTGCTCCTCTGAGTGTTGGTCCAAACTAAGCAATGTCCGGAGCTACCAGGGGCAACTCTGGGCTGGCCCACCCGACGTCTGGCTCATCCTGTGTGCCCTGAGAACGAGATATGTGCAGCTCCTATTAGGATTTGTCGGCACATCTGGGTGGCTTTGCTGGTCTTGTTTTACCATTGTCGAAATGTCTTGTAACCGGGATTCCGAGTCTGATCGGGTCTTCCCGCTAGAAGGAATATCCTTCGTTGACCGTGAGAGCTTGTGATGGGCTAAGTTGGGACACCCTTGCAGGGATTTGAACTTTCGAAAGCCGTGCCCGTGGTTATGGGCAGATGGGAATTTGTTAATGTCCGGTGGTAGAAAACCTGAAGTTGATCTTAATTAAAATACATCAACCGCGTGTGTAACCGTGATGGCCTCTTCTCGGCGGAGTCCTGGAAGTGAACACGATGTTGGAGTTATGCTTGACGTAGGTTGTTCTAGGATCACTTCTTGATCATAGTTGTTCGACCATGCTTTTACCTTCTCTTCTCGCTCTCATTTGTGTATGTTAGCCACCAAATATGCTAGTCGCTTGCTACAGCTCCACCTCATACCTCTTACCCTACCTATAATCTTAAATAGTCTTGATCGCGAGGGTGCGAGATTGTTGAGTCCCCGTGACTCACAGATACTTCCAAAACCAGTTTGCAGGTGCCGTTGAACCGAGCAGGTGACGCAACCAAGCTCAAGGAGGATCTCGATGAAGATCTTGTCCTTTGTGTTGTTTCGTTCTAGTTGATCAGTAGTGGAGCCCAGTCGGGACGATCGGGGATCGGTGTAGCATTTGGGGTAGTCTTCTTTTATTTTGGCTCCGTAGTCGGGCCTTGATTGTAGCTGGTTGATGTAATGCTTTATTCATGTAATGGTGTGAAGTGGCGATTGTAAGCCAACTATGTATCTCTTTCCTTTATGTATTACATGGGTGGTGTGAAGATTACCTCACTTGCGACATTGCTTTCAATGCGGTTATGCCTCTAAGTCGTGCTTCGACACGTGGGAGATATAGCCGCATCGAGGGTGTTACAAGTTGGTAATCAGAGCCTTCCCTGACATTAGGAGCCCCATTGCTTGATCGTTTTTAGCGGCCGAGTTGTGTCTAGAAAAAATGTTTTGAGTCATTTAGGAATTATATATCAGAGAGTTTAGGAATTCTTTTTACTCCCCAGTCTCCTCATCGCTCTGGTAAGGCATCCTAACATAGAGTTTTGACTCTTCTCTTCTCAAATTTCACTAATTTTTTTAGGATCACGCGGGGATCTTGGAATCGTTCCGATGGTTTTGTGACGAGAACATTGTTCTTGGTGCCTCCTATCTTTAGGGGTTGTGGCGGTGTCCCGGGGAGTTGAGCTCCGATGTGTTGTCGTCACAATTTTATCGTTGCAGTTCTGGAATACCTGAGTTTAGTACGCCGACATCGAAAATCTCTTTTATGCAGTTCGTTGGTGAGATAACCTCGACGCCACCCAGTACTAGGGCGGGAGTTCAGGAGTATCGCCATAACTTGCCTAACGGATGCTTTTCGAAGGTTGAGGTAGATGGTTTCCGAAGTTTTTCTCGGTTATGTGTTGAAGGATGGATATAGCTGGATGTAGGATTTGCTAGATTTGGGTGAGATATTATGCTTCCCCTGTATCCCCAACACCTGATTGCATAACCGGAAAGGTTCGGGAATTTCATAGGTGGGAATTCTTGTAGCTCTAGTTCTTCTTCCACGGATATTTGGTTTGAGATTGGGATTTCTTACCGAGTATTCGTTCTTGATCCGTACCTTGTTGATTTATTTCTCTACCTAAATTCTAAGTGGCTTCTCAATTTATGGATATGTGACCATTTCAAGAGGAATGCATTCGTTCTTATGTTCGGATGTGAAGACTTTATGTTGCAATTTTCATTCCGTTTGATTCAGCTTCATTTTATCTGTCAATGTGCTAACGGTTGTCACCCTCTTCAGGATGGCTACTGCTAAGAGAACCAATCAGAATCAGAATCAAGATCCGCCACCACCTCCACCTCCTTCGGAGGCATGGCAAGCCGTGATGGCCGCAACCAATGCAAACACACAGTTGATCATGCAAATTCTTCAAGAGCGCAATCAAGCGAACCAAGGCAACCAAGGCAACAATCAGTATCACTTTGCTTCACTCAACCAGTTCCTTGCTAACGGGCCAAAGACTTTCAGCAATTGTGTTGAGGCAACTGATGCTGATGATTGGCTCGTGGATCTGTGCAAGCATTTCAAGTGCAGTAACGTCAGGCCTGAGGAGTTCATCAAGTTCGCATCCTTCCAACTCAAAGATCAAGCTGCAGAATGGTTCCAGCAGTACAAGGATTCCAGAGGTGGACGTGCGATTACCTGGGATGAATTCCGTCAAGACTTCAAAGCTCATCATATTCCTCAGAGCGTGGTTGAAAGCAAGCGTGAGGAATTCCGCAACCTGAAGCAAGGCTCTTTGTCTGTCTATGACTACAACAAGTTGTTTCAGAAGCTCACCCGCTTTGCTAAGCAGGACATCCCTGATGAGAAGAGCATGATATACCAGTTCAGGGGTGGTCTCAGGGAAGAAATTCAGCTAGCTCTTGTTCTCTTTGAGCCCTTGAGGTACGATGAGTTCTACAACATGGCATTGAAGCAAGAGGCCGCTCAACTGAGGTGTGATGCTTCCAAGAAGCGAGTTAGAGATGCTACTCCTTCTTCCTATACTCAAGTGGCCAAGCAGCAGAAGTTTTGGCTTCCTCCTCCTCTGTTTCGTCAGCCGTATCAGCAGAAGAGCAAAGGTGGCAGTGGATCTTCCCACCCACCCAACCTGGCTTTCAGAACAAGACTTCGTCTCAAGCTCCAAGATCTGCTCCGTATCACCGTCCGCTTTCAGAGGTCACGTGCAACAAGTGCCAACAGAAGGGTCACTATGCCAACAAATGCTTCAATCAGATGCGTCTTCCTCCTCCTCCTCCTGTGAGATCGGCAAGTACAGCTATGGTCAAGCATGACACCAAGTCCGCCAAGGTCAACTTGCTGAATGTAGCTCAGGCAGAGGACTCGCCAGATGTGATTATGGGTAACCTTCCTGTTAATGACATTCCCGCAAGAGTTCTTTTTGACACGGGTGCACATTTATCATTTTTATTGAAGCCTTTTGCATCCATGCATGATGTGCATACTATTGTTTTGCCTAAGCCGATAGCGGTTTCTTCTCCGGGTTTGTTCATGAACACTAAAATGTTGGCTCCGGATGTTACTATCACGTTGGGCGATTACAAGTTTCTTTCTTCTCCAATGGTTCTTGGTAACTCGGATATTGATCTTATTCTCGAGATGGATTGGCTTTCTAAGCACAAGGCGCATCTTGATTGTGCAGCCAGGCAGATTCAATTGACTCATTCGTCTAAGGATGTAATTGTCTTTGCCGCTCGTGATGATACCATCCGTCTATTTTCCCTCAGTGAGAAGGGTGAACTGGATGCTATCTCGCAAATTCCAGTCGTTTGCGAATATCAAGACGTCTTTCCAGAAGAGCTTCCGGGAATGCCTCCGCGCTGGCCAGTTGAATTCGTCATCGATCTTGAGCCTGGCACGGAACCGGTTTGCAAGCGTCCGTACAAGCTCGGACCTGAAGAGTTGATGGAGTTGAAGAAGCAACTCGATGTTCAAGAGAGAATGGGTCTCATCCGGCCTAGTTCTTCTCCATGGGGTTGTGGTGTTCTTTTTGTGAAGAAGAAGGATGGAACGGACTGACTTTGTGTTAATTACCGTCCATTGAACAAGAAGACCATCAAGAACAAATACCCACTTCCCAACATCAACGAGCTGTTCGAACAACTCAAAGTTGCCCAAGTATTCTCCAAGCTTGATCTCCGTATCGGTTATCATCAGATTCGAATCCGTGAGCAAGATATTCCCAAGACGGCTTTCAGGACAAGCTTTGGTTCATATGAATACACTGTCATGTCTTTTGGCCTCGTCAACGCTCCTCCGACTTTCTCTCGCATGATGAACTTCATCTTCAACGCCTACACCAATGACTTCGTTTTGGTCTATCTCGACGATATTCTGGTTTTCTCGAAGAACAAGGAAGATCATGCCAAGCACTTGCGTTTGGTACTCGATAAGCTGAGGGAACACAAGTTCTACGCCAAGTTCTCCAAGTGCGAATTTTGGCTCGATGAGGTTCTTTATCTTGGTCATATCATCTCTGCCAAGGGCATTGCATTGAATCCTGAGAAGGTGTCTGCAATTGTGAATTGGGAACCACCTCAGAACGTGAAGCAACTCCGTAGCTTCCTCGGTCTCGCAAGCTATTGTCAAAGATTCGTTGAAAACTTTTCGAAGATCACGAAGCCTCTCTCAAATCTTCTCCAGAAGCACGTCAAGTACGTTTGGTCTCCGGAGTGTGACATTGCTTTCAACACTTTGAAAGAGAAATTGGTCACTACTCTAGTTCTGACTCCTCCTGATGAATCCAAGCCGTACGAGGTCTTTTGTGATGCCTCTCTCCAAGGTCTCGGTGCAGTGTTGATGCAAGAGAAGAAAGTTGTGGCTTATACCTCTCGCCAGTTGAAGCCCAACGAGAAGAACTACCCCACTCATGACCTCGAGTTGGCGGCAGTTGTGCATGCTCTTT
The DNA here is from genome assembly GCF_018294505.1 of Triticum aestivum. Classification (NCBI taxonomy): domain Eukaryota; kingdom Viridiplantae; phylum Streptophyta; class Magnoliopsida; order Poales; family Poaceae; genus Triticum; species Triticum aestivum. The sequence goes on from NC_057812.1 coordinate 275,066,168, forward strand.
TGACTTGGAGACATCTCTTATTGGGAAGAAAAGTGGACATCTTCACCGACCACAAGAGTCTCAAGTACATCTTCACTCAGCCTAATCTCAACCTCAGGCAGACTCGATGGGTCGAAATGATTCAAGAGTATAATCCGAGTATCGAGTATACTCCAGGCAAGGCCAATGTGATTGCTGACGCATTGAGCAGGAAGGCTTATTGCAACAGCCTGATTCTCAAGCCTTATCAACCCGAGCTTTGTGAAGCTTTCCGCAAACTTAATCTGCAAGTTGTTCCTCAAGGTTTCCTCGCCAACCTTCAAGTGTCTCCTACCTTGGAAGACCAGATTCGCCAAGCTCAGCTTCTTGATGCTATGGTGAAGAAGGTGAAGATTGGGATTGCCAAGAGTCAACCCAAGTACAAGTGCTACCGCCTTGATGACAAGGATACTCTCTTCTTCGAGGATCGTATTGTTGTGCCCAAAGGTGACCTTCATAAAGTGATCATGAACGATGCTCACAATTCTCTCCTCTCCATCCACCCGGGGAGCACGAAGATGTATCAGGACCTCAAGCAGGTTTATTGGTGGACTCAAATGAAGCGCGAAATTGCTCAGTTCGTGAATGAATGTGATGTCTGTAGAAGAGTGAAGGCAGAACACCAAAGGCCAGCTGGTCTCCTCCAACCTCTTGCCATTCCAGAATGGAAGTTTGACCACATTGAGATGGACTTCGTGATTGGGTTTCCAAAGTCCAAACATGGCAATGATGCTATATTCGTGGTCATCGACAAACTAACTAAAGTGGCTCACTTTCTGCCTATCAAAGAGTCAATCACTGCAGCTCAATTGGCGGAGCTCTATACCTCTCGAATTGTATCTCTACACGGTATTCCGCAAGTGATCTCTTCAGACCGTGGCAGCATCTTTACCTCCAAGTTTTGGGATTCTTTTCAGAAGGCCATGGGCACCAACATCCGCTTCAGCACAGCTTTCCATCCTCAAACTAGCGGTCAAGTCGAGCATGTCTACCAGATTCTTGAAGATATGCTCAGGGCTTGTGTGATCTCCTTCGGCATGAAGTGGGAGGATTGTCTTCCATATGCTGAATTCTCCTACAACAACAGTTTTCAAGCAAGTTTGGGCAAGGCCCCATTTGAAATTCTGTATGGCAGGAAGTGCCATACCCCTCTTAACTGGTCCGAAACCAGTGAACGTTAGCTTTTGGGAAATGACTTAATCACAGAGGCAGAGGAAATGTGCAAAGTCATTCGAGATAACCTCAAAGCAGCCCAATCCCGCCAGAAGAGCTACTATGATAGTAAGCACCGTGATTTGGCTTTCGAGATCGGACATCATGTTTACCTCTACGTCTCTCCTATGAAAGGTACTCGTCGCTTCGGTATCAAAGGGAAGCTTGCCCCCAGATACGTGGGACCTTTCAAGATTGTCAGCAAGAGAGGCGATCTCGCCTATCAACTCGAGCTTCCTTCAAACTTCGCAAATGTGCATGACGTGTTCCATGTCTCTCAGCTTCGAAAGTGCTTCAAGACTCCTGACCGCACCGTCAACTTCGAGGACATTGAGCTCCAAGAAGATCTCTCTTATCATGAGCACCCCGTGGCTATTCTTGGAGAGACTGAACGCAAGACTCGCAACAAGTCAATCAAATTCCTCAAAGTCAAGTGGTCACACCATTCCGACCGTGAAGCTACCTGGGAATGCGAGGATCACCTCCGTTCTGAATACCTGGCGTTCTTTCAGTCCTAGATCTCGGGACGAGATCCTTTCATAGTGGTGGAGTGTTGTAACACCCCGGATATGATTTTCCCAATATGTACTCCAACTCTTGCCGTTTCTGGCGTTAAGTTATTTTATTTTCTCGGGTTCGGGTTTTTGTCTTCGGGTGTTGTTATCGTTGTCATGCATCTCATATCATGTCATAATGTGCATTCCATTTGCATACGTGTTCATCTCATGCATTCGAGCATTTTCCCCGTTGTCCATTTTGCATTCCGGCGCTTCATTCTCCTCCGGTAGTCATTTCTACCTTTCTTTCGTGTGTGGGGATTAAACATTTCCGGATTGGACCGAGACTTGCCAAGCGGCCTTGGTTTACTACCGGTAGACCGCCTGTCAAGTTTCGAACCATTTGGACTTCGTTTGATACTCCAACGGTTAACCGAGGAACCGAGAAGGCCTCGTGTGTGTTGCAGCCCAACACCCCTCCAATTTGGGCCAAAACCCACCAAAACCTTCTCCATCATCTAGAGCGTTCGATCATGATCGCGTGGCCGAAAACCGCACCTCATTTGGACACTCCTAGCTCCCTCTATGCCTATATATACACCACCCTCCCGAAATTCGCGGATCCCCTCTTCCAAACCCTAGCCCCACTCCATCCGCGCGGCCGGACAACGTCCGGGCCGCACCGGACACGTCCGCCCGATCCGCTGCCGCCAATCCCGTGCTGCCACGTGGCCCGAGCCCCACTTTGCTGCACCGCTCCCGCCGCCGGCCCGCTCGGCCTGGGGAGGGCCCCCGGGTCCCATCTCCTCCCGCCGCCGCCCGGGTTCCTCTTCCCCGAGGCCGGCCACGCCGCCCTCCGCCGTCGCCCGACGCGCCTCCACGCCAGAGTTCCGCCCCGCCGGAGACCTCAAGTCCGGCGAACGCGCCCCGGTCTGCCCCGTGCCGCCTCGTCGCCGGTGGCCGCCACCCCGCCGGCGCCGCCCTCCTCCCGGCCGGCAAATTCCCCCGACGACTCCGGCCATCTCCGGTGACCTCCTGCTACAGTACTCCGGCGGCCTCGAATTCCGTGCGATCTGGATCTCAGATCTAAAACTACCCTCGGTTGACTTTTGCCTCAAACCCTAGATCATATTGCCATGTTCATCGCATCGTAACTTTGCATCCATAGCTCCGTTTTGGGCATATAGCATATCAAAATGTTCGTCTCAGAGAGCATATCACTTCATCTCTTTGCATCATTTTCATCTGAGTTCATGTTGATGCCCGAAATGCTGTTGGAAGAGTGCTATTTGAGATAATTGTCAGATCTGCTGCTCCAATTAGATATTTGTCATTTTTTGCCATGTTTATTGTGTGCATGATATGCCCCTGAGCTCTTCATGAGTTTTGTTATATGTTTTTCCATCTATCCATAGGTGCAACCCATGTATTTTTGTGATGTGTGTGGTGACTAGCACAAGCTTGCAAAATGGAGCATTCGTTAATGCTGATTTCAGGGACTTAGCATTTCCACCAAGTCCTTGACATGTTTATATCATATTGCCATATGTTCATGTTGTTTCCTAGTGATCCGTGCCTCTTTTGATGATGATCATTAAGGATGTTTTGTTAATCTTGTAGTTATCTATCCATCCATTTCTTTGTTTGCAATTATGGAGCACCGTAGCTTGAGTCAATCGAGCTATACTTTTGTCATTTCGTGAATCTGGGCAGATTGTCTACTTGTTAGCGATTTTGCCGAGGATGTTGTGGTAGATCCGTGCATGCTATGATATTGATCTTGCCATGTCTAGCTTGTATTTTGTGTATTCTTGATGGGTGTATGCTTATATTGTCATGACTTGCTCTGTAGTGAGTGCATCGAGCTCGTAAACATGCCTACTTGATATATGTTTCAGCATGCTCCAGTTTTCACTAAGTCTGAGAGCTGATTATGCTTTGCCATGTTCACATGCTTGCAAATGTATTTTCTGATCCCTTTTGGCTCAAGGTCACTAAGGGACTTTTGTTAAGCTCTTTGAGTAGCTCCATTCCATGCTTTACCTTGCCATGTTCAGGTCCTGTAGCATATTGTTTTCATGCTCCAAAGTGTGCTATCTGATCTGAAATTCCAGTCAAGTGTTAATTTCACTAAGTCTGAGATCTGTTTACCAAATGCCTTTTTGCCATGCTTGTTTGAGCGTGTTAATGGATGAATTGGCCATAGCTCAGTTCTAGTATTTTGTTAAGCATCATGAATGGATCCCTTCCATGTATTTTGATGCCATGTTTGGGTACTGTAGCATGTTCATCTTATTGTATTTAGATGGCTACTTGCTGTAAATCACAGAACGTGGTCATATTTGAATTGCTTGCCATTTCCAAACCGTAACTCCAATTCCGGCGTTCTTTATATTGTTTTCAAGCGATTTCATCTCATCTTTCCAGTGGCACACTTGGATTTCCAAGTTGAGTCCAGGTTCATGCATTACATGTTAAATCTTGCATATGCATCCCATATTGCATCCCGCATAGCATACCATCTTTGCATCATATTGTTTGAGCCTTGCACGTGGTTGATTGTGTCCTTGTTGCTTGTTTGTCTTGTTTGGGTAGAGCTAGGATACGAGTTCACTAACGAGGAGCCCGTTGAGTTTGCTTTCAAGGATCCAGTCAACTCTGACAACTTTGCAGGCAAGATGATCATACCCTCGAAATCACTACTATCTTTGCTTTGCTAGATGCTCGCTCTTTTGCTATGCCTATGCTACGATGCCTACCACTTGCTTTTCATGCCCCCCAAATTGCCATGTCAAACCTCTAACCCACCATGTCCTAGCAAACCATTGATTGGCTATGTTACCGCTTTGCTCAGCCCCTCTTATAGCGTTGCTAGTTGCAGGTGAAGTTTGGAGACCGTTCCTTGTTGGAACATTATTTACTTGTTGGGTTATCTTTTATTTTGGCTCCGTAGACGGGCCATGAGTGTTTGAATGTTGTAATGCTATTTATGTACTTTGATTGACGTGGCGAGTGTAAGCCAACTATGTATCTCCCCTTTTATTATCTATATTACACGGATGTTGTGAAGATTGCCTAACTTGCGACATTGCTTTCAATGCGGTTATGTCTCTATGTAGTGCCTCGACACGTGGGAGCTATAGCCGCATCGAGGGCGTTACAAGTCACTTGTAACGCCCCGGACACACCCGCCAGTGGTCATTACTCCTGGCGGGATCTAGACTGGCCCCACAGATCAATACTAGTCTTTTCTGCACACTTTGTCCTCACTCGTGCACAGCCGGGACCAACTTCCCGGTCGGTCACTCATCCTGAAACTACTCCAAGCTGAGCACGCTTAACTTTGGAGTTCTGTCAGAATGGGCTCCCGGAAAAGAAGGAATTCCTTATTGATATGAGTAGTCTATCATCCCTAATAAGCCAGGCCATCACATACAACCCCACTCAGAGGAACCGACGTCCTCGTCGGGCCACAGGAACGTTCCCTCTTGGCACATACGTCTGTGCTTCCAGTCCAGTACATGTGCCATGCCGTGTGCCACGATAGGTCACAAACGTCATGAACGACATGACCACGCACCTGTCCGCAACCATTCGTGTAACCGTGAGGGTCGGCTCTGATACCAACTTATAACGCCCTCGATGCGGCTATATCTCCCACGTGTCGAAGCATGACTTAGAGGCATAACCACATTGAAAGCAATGTCGCAAGTGAGGTAATCTTCGCAAACAACCCATGTAATACAATAAGGGAAAAGAAAACATAGTTGGCTTACAATCGCCACTTCACACAAATACAAGAATAAAGCATTACATCATCCAAATACACACAAGGTCCGACTACGGAACCAAAATAAAAGAAGACTACCCCAAATGCTACACAGATCCCCGATCAACCCCAACTGGGCTCCACTACTGATCAACTAGAACGGAACAACACAAAGGATAAGATCTTCATCAAGCTCCTCCTGAGCTTGATTGCGTCATCTGCACGGTTCAACGGCACCTGCAAGCTAGTTTTGGAAGTATCTGTGAGTCACGGGGACTCAGCAATCTCACACCCTCGCGATCAAGACTATTTAAGCTTATGGGTAAGGTAAAAGGTATGAGGTGGAGCTGCAGCAAACGACTAGCATATATGGTGGCTAACATACGCAAATGAGAGCGAGAAGAGAAGGCAAAGCACGGTCGATAATAGTATGATCAAGAAGTGATCCTAGAACAACCTATGTCAAGCATAACTCCAACATCGTGTTCGCTTCCCGAACTCCGCCGAGAAGAGACCATCACGGTTACACACGCGGTTGATGTATTTTTAATTAAGGTCAACTTCAGGTTTTCTACAACCGGACATTAACAAATTCCCATCTGCCCATAACCGCGGGCACAACTTTCGAAAGTTCAAATCCTTGCAGTGGTGTCCCAACTTAGCCCATCACAAGCTCTCATGGTCAACGAAGGATATTCCTTCTAGCGGGAAGACCCGATCAGGCTTGGAATCCCGGTTACAAGACATTTCGACAATGGTAAAACAAGACCAGCAAAGCCACCCAGATGTGCCGACAAATCCCGATAGGAGCTGCACATATCTCGTTCTCAGGGCACACCGGATGAGCAAGACGTTGGGTAAGCCAGCCCAGAGTTGCCCCTGGTAGCCTCGGACATCGCTTAGTTGGACCAACACTTAGAGAAGCACTGGCCCGGGGGGTTAAAATAAGATGACCCTTGAGCCGGCCGACTCAAGGGAAAGAAAAAGGCTAGGTGGCAAATGGTAAAACCAATGTTGGGCCTTGCTCGAGGAGTTTTATTCAGGGCGAACTGTCAAGGGGTTCCCATTATACCCAACCGCGTAAGGAACACAAAATCCGGGAACATAACACCGATATGATGGAAACTAGGGCAGCAAGAGTGGAACAAAACACCAGGCATAAGGCCGAGCCTTCCACCCTTTACCAAGTATATATATGCATTAATTAAATAAGAGATATTGTGATATCCCAACAACATATCCATGTTCCAACATGGAACAAGCTCCAATCTTCACCTGTAACTAACAACGCTATAAGAGGGGCTGAGCAAAGCGGTAACATAGCCAAACAACGTTTTGCTAGGACACGGCGGGTTAGAGGCTTGGCTCAACAATGTGGGAGGCATGATAAGCAAGTGGTAGGTATCGCAGCATAGGCATAGCAAAAGAGCGAGCAACTAGCAAGCAAAGGTAGAAGTGATTTCGAGGGTATGGTCATCTTGCCTGAAATCCCGCAATGAAGAAGAACGATTCCATGAAGAAGACAAATGGACGTAGTCAAACGGACCCTCACAACTCCGGAACAAAACCGAAGCTAACGCGAGAAGCAACCCGGAAAGAAGCAAACAACATGGTAAACAACCATCACATAACATGGCATGATGTGCAAACAAGTATGACGCATGTCCAGTCTAAATATGCATGGCATGGCAAAGGGCACAAACAAAACTACAAGTTAAGTGGAGCTCAATATGCAACGGGTTGCATATTGATGGAACACCACATCAATTGTTTAGTTCTCTCTCAGTTATGTACCCAACAATATTAAATGTTGTTAAGCATGTGAAGAGGTGAAACATAAAGGGATTATCTATCTAAACAATTTAAATGGGGCCGGATATAGCAAACAACAAATCCGGTAAATCCCCATATGCATTAGTAAATTAATGCAAACAACAATTTGAACCATCTTAATGTTGTTAACATGATGCGGATGACATGATCAAGTTTATGCAATTTTATTAAAAGTTGACAAGAGCAATATGAATCATTTGTCACCGTGGTGGAAAGGAAAGGGGTGCCACAGCAACGATAACGAAAACGGTGCCACGGTAGTGTTCCGGTTCCAGTAACTCAATTGAGATACCGATGCAAAGGAGAAGTGTGCGGTTGCGTGCAGAAGATGGTGGGGCGCTCCCGGATACCGGGTGTCCCACGAGTTGGTGACAAGGAAACGAGTGACAAATTGGACACGGTGCAAACACGAGCATCTCAAACATCGCAAGCATTCATTCACGGACGTCATCTCAGGGTTATACCTTCGGAGCATTGTGGCGCTCCCGGTTTGACCGTACACTAATCATACACGCAAACGTGTACAATCAAGATCAGGGACTCACGGGAAGATATCACAACACAACTCTACAAATAAAATAAGTCATACAAGCATCATATTACAAGCCAGGGGCCTCGAAGGCTCGAATACAAGAGCTCGATCATAGACGAGTCAGCGGAAGCAACAATATCTGAGTACAGACATAAGTTAAACAAGTTTGCCTTAAGAAGGCTAGCACAAACTGGGATATAGATCGAAAGAGGCGCAGGCCTCCTGCCTGGGATCCTCCTAAACTATTCCTGGTCGTCGTCAGCGGGCAGCACGTAGTAGTAGGCACCTCCGGTGTAGTAGGAGTCATCGTCGAAGGTGGCGTCTGGCTCCTGGGCTCCAACATCTGGTTGCGACAACCAGGTAGAAGGGATAGGGGGAAAAGAGGGAGAAAGAAACCGTGAGTACTCATCCAAAGTACTCGCAAGCAAGGAGCTACACTACATATGTATGCATTGGTATCAACTGGAATAAGGCTATCATATGTGGACTGAACTGCAGAATGCCGGAATAAGAGGGGGATAGCTAGTCCTTTCGAAGACTACGCTTCTGGCAGCCTTCGCCTTGCAGCATGTAGAAGAGAGTAGACTAAAGTCCTCCAAGTATCATCACGTAGCATAATCCTAACCGATGATCCTCCCCTCGTCGCCCTGCGAGAGAGCGATCACCGGTTGTATCTGGCACTTGGAAGGGTGTGTTTTATTAAGTATCTGGTTCTAGTTGTCATAAGGTCAAGGTACAACTCCAAGTCGTCCTGTTATCGAAGATCACGACTATTCGAATAGATTAACTTCCCTGCAGGGGTGCACCACATAACCCAACACGCTCGATCCCATTTGGCCGGACACACTTTCCTGGGTCATGCCCGGCCTCGGAAGATCAACACATCGCAGCCCTACCTAGGCACAACAGAGAGGTCAGCACGCCGGTCTAAATCCTATGGCGCAGGGGTCTGGGCCCATCGCCCATTGCACACCTGCACGTTGCGTATGCGGCCGGAAGCAGAACTAGCCCCCTTAATACAAGAGCAGGCTTACGGTCCAATCCGGCGCGCGCCACTCAGTCGCTGACGTCACGAAGGCTTCGGCTGATACCACAACGTCGAGTGCCCATAACTGTCCCCGCATAGATGGTTAGTGCGTATAGGCCAGTAGCCAGACTCAGATCAAATACCAAGATCTCGTTAAACGTGTTGAGTATCCACGAACGCCGACCAGGGCCAGGCCCACCTCTCTCCTAGGTGGTCTCAACCTGCCCTGGCGCTCCGCCACAAAGTAACAGTCGGGGGCCGTTGGGAACCCAGGCCCACCACTACTTGGGTGGAACCACCTGCCCCTTCAGCCCCCATCTCCGAACAGTATCACAGGTAATGTAACTGTGTAAAGTATATTGTATATGCCCGTGATCACCTCCCGAAGTGATCACGGCCCAGTAGTATAGCATGGCAGACGGACAAGAGTGTAGGGCCACTGATGGAACACTAGCATCCTATACTAAGCAGTAGGATAGCAGGTAATGGTAACAACAGTAGTAGCAAGGACAGGCTATGCATCAGGATAGGAATAACGGAAAGCAGTAACATGCTACACTACTCTAATGCAAGCAGTATAGAGAAGAGTAGGCGATATCTGGTGATCAAGGGGGGGGGGGCTTGCCTGGTTGCTCTAGCAAGAGAGAGGGGTCGTCAACACCGTAGTCGAACTGGGGGTTACCGGTAGCCTCAGGGTGTCTACCGGAAAGAAGTAATGGAGGGCGAACACAATAAATAACAGAGCAAACAAAGTAACACAAAACGTAATGTGGCAATGCGCGGTGCTAGAGGTGACCTAACACAGTACTAGGTGATACCGGTGAAGGGGGAAACATCCGGGAAAATATCCCCGGTGTTTCGCGTTTTTGGACAGATGAATCGAAGGGAAAAGTTCCATGTTCATCATGCTTGAGGTGTGTGGTAGGAAAATGAGTGGCATATTTGGATTCGTCTAATTTTTCTGATCATCTTTCATATATAAATTATTCCGATCCGAGTTATGGATTATTTTCTATGGATTTTCAAAGTTTATTCAATTTTTTGAAATTTCTGCATTTATTTAATCGGATTGACCAAGTCAATTTGACTGGTCAAAAGGGGAGATGGTGGCCCACATGTCATAAGCTATACCTAAACAAATAACTAAAACTAGCTTAAATAAATGTGGATCCACATGTAATAGGCTTAAACTAATTAATTAACCAACTAATCTAAACTAAATTAGTTTAGACCTAATTATACTAGGCCGGCCACACACGGCTGTGGCACAGCCCATGCGCACACAGCGCACACACACAAAGCTAGGGAGTAACTCTATTCCTTTTATCACAAGATAGAATTTTGTGATTTTTGTAGGATATAATCCATGCATTATCTGAAGCAGGTCCAATGGAACAAAATGAAGCTTGTTACGTCTACTTTCCGTTCATATAATTTTTACCCATGTTAGGATTTGTCTTATCGCTGTTTAGTGGCAGTTTAGAAGGCTAGTCACTGTAGAAATACAAAAGCTAGCTACTGCTACAGTAACTGAATGTTACTGTACCAGTGTAGCATAGCAGTAGGAGCAGCAAAGCAGCAGCGAAGCAAGCGGCATGCATACGGCCGCGCGTGCTGGGCGCAAGGCGGGACGGTGAGACCAGGGGCAGGGCGAGGGGAGCAGGCGCGCCGGTCGCGGCGACGGCGAGTGCACGGCGGCGCTGCAGGCGGGCAGGCAAGCAGCGCGTGTGTGCGCGTGATGTAGGGCAGTAGCAGCGATGGCGGGCAGCAGGTAGCAGAGAAGAAGCAATCGCAACGCAGTAACAGCAGGCAGCCAAGAGCAGCAGCAAAGGGCGTCAGCAGCGGGCGTGCAGGTTACAGGGGGGCTACGGCTGCGGTGAGCCCCGAGTTCGGGCAGCGGAGCAGCCGGGCAGAGCTTGCATGGCTGGGTGCGCGTGAGGCATAGTCAGGGCGGCGAGCGCGCGCAGGCGGGCGGCACAGCGGCCAATGGCAAGCAGCAGGAAGAACGGCGAGGCGACGGGCGGACGCGTGGCCATGGGCGGTAGGGTAGCGGGCGTGGATGTGTTGGTGCTCGGGGTAGTGCGAGGCCAAGGAGGGGGTGGTGCGGGGCGCGGCCCGACGCAAGGTGACCGCGACGCACGTGGAGGCAGGATGCGGACGGTCGTGACGATAGTGAGCATGGTGGAGGCGAGTTTCTACCATGGTGGATCGAGAGACGGAGTACGCGAACGAGCACGGAGTGAGGGGGAATGGAAGAGAGGCTCACCGCGAGCCCGTAGTTGTGCAAAGCGTGCTCGAGGGAGGCTCAGTGTGGCCGGAATTCGACGGCGGCGACGACTCCTTGAGGTTGAAGACGACCTCGTCCCGCACAAAGGAGAGGCGCCCGGCTCGAGACCGTTGGCGCAGGCGACATAGGGGAGCAGGACGGAGCTGGCGGGAACTGCGGATGGATGTGGGGGCGTCGGTGGCCGTGGTGGAGCGCGGTGGCTGACGACGATGGTTGCGGGTGCGGACGGATCTAAGCAAGGGAGATGAGGGAGAGAGTGGGGGAGGAGCGAGAGGCGGATGCGGGAGAAATATCTGGAGGGGGGCCTCGGTGGAGGCCTTATCCTCTCCGAGCGTCGCCGACGAGGTGGTCGGGGGCAGCCATGCCCCTGTAGCGACCTGAGACCGATGAACAGGGAGGTGGGGAGAGCGACCGGGGGCTTTGTGCGCAGTTGGGCCGGCCCAGGGGAGGGGTTTTCTTTTGTATTAGCTATTTTGTTTTTGTTTTATTTATTTCCTCTTTTCTGTTTTCTTTTATTGTTTTATTTTTAGTTTCTCTCTTATTTTAGTTTTACAAATTATAAAAGTAGCCCCTAAACTAGTGTTAATAAATATGCTATGACCCCAAACATTTTGGCACCTTAAATAAAGTATACTTCATTTATTATTATTTTAAATGCATTTTAAATAATTGTTTTATCGTTGTTATAATTAATTTAGTGCATTGGAACATTTTATAAATAGATGATTTCTCAACCAATATTACTTCCGATTTATTTGCCACGTTTCGAACACTTTAGTTTTCACTTTTGAAAACTTTAATTGTTTGACTTGATTTTAAATTTGAATTTTGACGGGATTTGGAATCATCGCAAGATTAACAACAGTAATAGTGGTGACGTGGCATCATTAGTGAAGGGTTACTGTAGTTTGAATATCCGGGCGTCACAAGCGTGCAAAGGGGACGGTTCTCGTTCGTAGAGGGAAGTAGGCGTTCTCGCGACGACGGTAGTGGAAGTAGTCGTTCTCGCTTCGTAGATGTTCACACTCCGTAGGTGTTCGGGGTCAACAAGGAACTTGCCGTCCACGAGTCTTCGAGGGTCGATGGTACATGTTCTGTAAACGCTCGAGCGGCAGTAGTGGTACAAATTCATGAAATAGGTCGTACACGTCGACGGTGTTATCGGAACCTCGTCAATGTTCGCAATCCACCTTGGCGATCCGAAGGGGTACTTGGCGTCATGGTACTTGGGTCTTCGGACTTGCCGGTCTCGGTTCTTGCGACGGTAGTTGTACAAGGTCGTCTTGGGAGGTAGAGGTACTCGCGAACTTGTCGGATCCACATCGACGGTAGTGGAACCTCACGGATTCGTGGTCTCCGGGCGGTCTCGGTCTTGACGGTGGGGTACTTGACGCATCCCGGATATGTAGTCATACTTGACGAATCCAAAATACTCCTGCTCGGCATGGGTGCAACGGAGGCATCGTCTTGCGTTTCGAATCTGGGTCATGTTCGTATAACCGTTCGCATCAACGAAAAAAAGGGCTTCGTCTTGAGGTGCTCGGCCGTGGGCGACGGAGCACACGGTGGATAAGGAGGTAGGGCGCGTTCATGGCGAGGCAGGATGCTCGGCGAGGGGTGCCGGCCACCAGCGGGCAAGGCAGCAGAGCAGCTGCTGCAGAAGACGGCGACTCCTGCCGGTTCAGGCACCCACGGCGAAACAGAGGAGGGCCGGCGCGGCAGGAGCTGCATCAGACGGCGAAGGCGCACGGGAGAAGAGCTCCAGTGAAGAAGCGGAGCGGGGCTGCTCGGGTTCGAGCCTTTGCTCTCCCGAGCAAGGAGGCGGCGATGGTGGTGGTGCGCTCTAGCGCGACGGGGACGCGGGGAAGGGGTAGAGCGCGGCAGGGGCCTCGGCATGACGACGGCGGAGGTAGCCAGCGGGGAAGGAGCTGCGGTGGCAGCGTCGCAGGCTTGCCGGCGACCGGGAATGAGGTGCAGGAGAGGAGAGTCCGGCGAGGAAGACCGCAAGCAGGGGCGGCGTTGCACGATCCCATCTCCTAGTGACGGCGCGAGAGAAGGAGAGAGATGGGGGTTCGAGGAGGAGGCAAACGGGAGAAGGGGATCGATGGAGAAGTGGTTGCGGGCCAGCGAGCGAGAAGAGTGGTGGCGCGAGGGAAGCAGGAGGGGATCGAGAGAGTTGAGGATCGGGAGCTGCGTGCAGGCTAGGGTTCGGTAGACAGGGGCCGGATGGGCCTTAGAGGCCGGCGGCTGGGCCTTAGGCCACTTAGGTGGGAAGAGGGAAAAGATCAGGAGGCATGTTGGCTGTTGGACTCCTCTCTCTTACTCTTTTCAAAACAGAAAATAAAGAGAAAGAAAAAAGGGAAGAAAAGAAAGGTTAGAGAAAGAGTTGGGCACGGGGATAATTTTCACGGACTCGTAAAAATGTGCACGGTCCACGAAAAATAGGAGAGGCATGATTGCAAGAATTCAATTCAAAGTCATTTGAATTTAATTCAAATGGTTCGAATAGGAAGTGAGGGTTAGGAAGGTCCAAAAATGTTCGGATTTTTGGAGGAGCCCTGGTAAAAGGGAAAAGAATTATTGGGCAAGGTTTGGAGATCAACTCGAGGCAGAAAAGTCATGGGGTAATTTTTGCAAGTGTGTTAATGTGAATTCCAAAAGAATGGAAATATTTACTATAGCTCTCTAAATATCAGGATATGTTTTAAAGAGAATCACCATGTGAATTCCCTCGATTTAAATGGATCAAAGATCCATGCCATTTATTTAGTTGAGTTGCAAAAGATTTATGAGATGATGGCATGATGACATGATGCAATGCAAAAATAAAAGGGCAGGCACAAATGAAACACACCGCGAAACCCAGAACATATGGAAGTATTCTCGCGCATCGGTCTCGGGGCATCACAACACTCCACCACTACAAGAGGATCTTGTCCCGAGATCTAGGATGGCACCGGAGGGACAAACAGAAGAGAAAGAGAAGAGGTAAAAATAAGTTGCTTCTTTGAGAAACGAGTGAAACCAAAGAACCTTGAAAATGTTAAGCCATTACGAGAAAAGAATACAATGGAGATGAACAAAATTGAAAGCACTCCGCTAGGAAAGAGGAACGAGGAAGAACAAAGTCAGACAGCACTCCGGTTGAATATAGATGCAAGGCTTGATAAGGCGAAAAGAACTTGAACAAAGGGGCACAATACTCCGGTTAAAACAAGACATGGAAGGAATAAGAATGATATAATTTGGACAGCACTCCGCCTGTAAATGGAAAGAATTGAACTAGACAAGATGAGAGGATACTTGAAAAGAGGACACAACACTCCGGTTAAAAGGATAAGCACGAAAAGAACACGATCCTGATAAAACAAGAAGATGGGTTGAAGAGAGCAGCATCACAATGCCTCCGAAACAACAGTAATAATGGAATGAACGAAGGGAATAAAAAAATGAGAGCACGTTTACAACAAATGCTAGAACGGAGTTGTTGGAAAACAAACAACGAAAACAATAAGATTGATATGGTCTTATGGGATACCTCTCAAATTATGAGGTGACAACCTGGCACTCACGGAAAAAAAATTGGATTGATAAGAACAAGGGGACGAGAAACTTATTTCACCGTGAGGATAAATGAAGAACTTGGATCATTTATTATCACCATTAATAGCAACAAACCTCAGGGAAAGTTTTAGGTGAAAAATAACCCAAGATAACTCCAACGAAGAGGTTGATGGATTTAAAATACCTCATTCTGATTCTAACTTTCCTAGCGAAGTCATTCTGATTGATCTCCCATGTGTTATATCAAGTTGTAACACCCCGGATGTGATTTACCCAATATGTACTCCAACTCTTGCCTTTTCCAGCGTTAAGTTATTTTATTTTCTCGAGTTCGGGTTTTTGTCTCCGAGTTTTGTTATCGTTGTCATGCATCTCATATCATGTCATCATGTGCATTGCATTTGCATACGTGTTCATCTCATGCATTCGAGCATTTTCCCCGTTGTCCGTTTTGCATTCCGCCGCTTCGTTCTCCTCCGGTGGTCATTTCTACCTTTCTTTCGTGTGTGGGTATTAAACATTTCCGGATTGGACCGAGACTTGCCAAGCGGCCTTGGTTTACTACCGGTAGACCACCTGTCAAGTTTTGTACCATTTGGACTTCGTTTGATACTCCAACGGTTAACCGAGGAACCGAGAAGGCCTCGTGTGTGTTGCAGCCCAACACCCCTCCAATTTGGCCCAAAACCCACCAAAACCCTCTCCATCATCTAGAGCGTTCGATCACGACCGCGTGGCCGAAAACCGCACCTCATTTGGACACTCCTAGCTCCCTCTACCTATAAAACTAGCCCCTCCTCCAAAATTTCGGGTCTCTCCTTCCTCAAAACCCTAGCCCCGCTCCATCCGCGCGTCGGACATGTCCGGTCCGCGCCGGACGAATTCGCCGCCACGCCGACGTCGCCCTCCGCCGCTGCCTCGCCGTCCTCCTCTCGGCCGGCAAGTTCCCCGGAGACCTCCCCTCACTCCGGCGAGTTCTTCATCTCCGGCGAGGACGAACCTCATAAATCATGCCGGCCAGATCTGGATCTGAGATCCACCTCGGTTGACTTTTGCCCCGAAACCCTAGTTATTTTGCTATGTTCATCGTGCTATAACTTTGCATCCGTAGCTTCGTTTTGGGCATATAGCATATCAAAATGTTCGTCTCAGATAGCACATCATTTCATCTCATTGCATCATTTTCATTTGAGTTCATCTTGATGCCTGAAATGTTGTTAGAAGAATGCTATTTGGGATAATTGTCAAATCTGCTGCTCCAATTAGATACTTGTCATTTTTGCCATTATTATTGTGTGCATGATATGCCCTTGAGCTCTTCATGAGTTTTGTTATATGTTTTGCCATCTACCCAGAGGTGCAACCCATGCATTTTTGTGATGTGTGTGGTGACTAGCACAAGCTTGCAAAGTGGAGCATTCGTTAATGCTGATTTCAGGGACTTAGCATTTCCACCAAGTCCTTGACCTGTTTATCTCGTATTGCCATATGTTCATGTTGTTTCCTAGTGATCCGTGCCTATTTTGAGGATGATCAGTAAGGATGTTTTGTTAATCTTGTAGTGCTCTATCCATCCATGTATTTGTTTGCAATTATGGAGCATTCTAGCTTGAGTCAATCAAGCTCTACTTTTGTCATTTCGTGAATCTGGGCAGATTGTCTATTTGTTAGCGATTTTGCCGAGGATGTTGTAGTTGATCCGTGCATGCTATGCTATTGATCTTGCCATGTCTAGCTTGTATTTTGTGTATTCTTGATGGGTGTATGCTTATATTGTCATGACTTGCTCTGTAGTGAGTGCATCAAGCTTGTAAACATGCCTACTTGATATCTGTTTCAGCATGCTCCAGTTTTCATTCAGAGCTGATTATGCTTTGCCATTTTCACATGCTTGCAAATGTATTTTCTGATCCCTTTTAGCTCAAGGTCACTAAGGGACTTTTGTTAATATCTTTGAGTAGCTCCATGCCATGCTTTACCTTGCCATGTTCAGGTCCTGTAGCATATTGTTTTCATGCTCCAAAGTGTGCTATCTGATCTGAAATTCCAGACAAGTGTTAATTTCACTAAGTCTGAGATCTGTTTACCAAATGCATTTTTGCCATGCTTGTTTGAGCCTGTTAATGGATGAATTGGCCATAGCTCAGTGCTAGTCTTTTGTTAAGCATCATGAATGGATCCCTTCCATGTTTTTTGATGCCATGTTTGGGTACTGTAGCATGTTCATCTTGTTGTATTTAGATGGCTACTTGCTGTAAATCGCAGAATGTGGTCATATTTGAATTGCTTGCCATTTCCAAACCGTAACTCCGATTTCGGCGTTCTTTATATCGTTTTCAAGCGATTTCATCTCATCTTTCCAGTGGCACACTTGGCTTCCCAAGTTTAGGCCAGGTTCATGCATTCCTTGTCAAATCTTGCATATGCATCACATATTGCATCCCGCATAGCATACCATCTTTGCATCAGATTGTTTGAGCCTTGCACGTGGTTGATTGTGTCCTTGTTGCTTGTTTGTCTTGTTTGGGTAGAGCCGGGAGACGAGTTCACTAACGAGGAGCCCATTGAGTTTGCTTTCGAGGATCTAGTCAACTATGACAACTTTGTAGGCAAGATGATCATACCCTCGAAATCACTACTATCTTTGCTTTGCTAGATGCTCGCTCTTTTGCTATGCCTATGCTATGAAGCCTACCACTTGCTTTTCATGCCTCCCAAACTGCCATGTCAAAACTCTAACCCACCATGTCCTAGCAAACCATTGATTGGCTATGTTACCGCTTTGCTCAGCCCCTCTTATAGCGTTGCTAGTTGCAGGTGAAGATTGGAGACCGTTCCTTGTTGGAACATTATTTACTTGTTGGGATATCATTATATTGCCTTTTGATCTTAATGCATCTATATACTTGGTATAGGGTGGAAGGCTCGGCCTCTCTCCTAGTGTTTTGTTCCACTCTTGCCGCCCTAGTTTCCGTCATATCGGTGTTATGTTCCCGGATTTTGCGTTCCTTACGCGGTTGGGTGATAATGGGAACCCCTTGATAGTTCGCCTTGATTAAAGCTTTTCCAGCAATGCCCAACCTTGGTTTTACCTTTTGCCACCTAGCCTCTTTTTCCCTTGGGTTTCCGGAGCCCGAGGGTCATCTTATTTTATCCCCCCTCGGGCCAGTGCTCCTCTGAGTGTTGGTCCAACCGAGCGATGTCCGGGGCTACCAGGGGCAACTCTGGGCTGGCCTACCCGACATCTTGCTCATCCGGTGTGCCCTGAGAACGAGATATGTGCAGCTCCTATCGGGATTTGTCGGCACATCTGGGTGGTGTTGCTGGATTTGTTTTAACTTGTCGAAGTGTCTTGTAGAACCAAGATACCGAGTCTGATCGGAATGTCTCGGGAGGAGGACTATTCCTTCGTTGACCGTGAGAGCTTGTCATGGGCTAAGTTGGGACTCCCCTGCAGGGATTTGAACTTTCGAAAGCCGTGCCCGCGGTTATGGGCAGATGGGAATTTGTTAATGTCCGGTTGTAGATAACTTGAACCATAACTTAATTAAAATGAATCAAGAGTGTGAGTTACCGTGATGGTCTCTTCGCGGCGGAGTCCGGGAAGT
Organism: Triticum aestivum; assembly: GCF_018294505.1. NCBI lineage: Eukaryota > Viridiplantae > Streptophyta > Magnoliopsida > Poales > Poaceae > Triticum > Triticum aestivum. The sequence continues at coordinate 275,084,515 of NC_057812.1, forward strand.
GAACACGGTGTTGGAGTAATGCTTGCCGCAGGATGCTCTTTAGTTACTTGTTCGCGCTTTGCCCTCTCTTCTCGCTCTCTTTTGCGAACAGGTTAGCCACCATATATGCTAGTCGCTTGCTGCAGCTCCACATTTTTACCTTGCCTTACCCATAAGCTTAAATAGTCTTGATCGCGAGGGTGCGAGATTGCTGAGTCCCTGTGGCTCACAGATTACTTCCAAACCAGATGCAGGGCCTGATGATTCCGCTCCAGATGACGCGCTTGAGCTCAAGTGGGAGTTCGACGAGGACTCACACCGATACTACGTGTCTTTCCCTGATGATGAGTAGTGGTGCCCAGTTGGGGTGATCGGGACCGTGTCGCATGTTGGGTTATCTTTTATTTTGGCGCCGTAGACGGGCCATGAGTGTTTGAATGTTGTAATGCTATTTATGTACTTTGATTGACGTGGCGAGTGTAAGCCAACTATGTATCTCCCCTTTTATTATCTATATTACACGGATGTTGTGAAGATTGCCTAACTTGCAACATTGCTTTCAATGCGGTTATGTCTCTAAGTCGTGCCTCGACATGTGGGAGCTATAGCCGCATCGAGGGCGTTACAAGTTGGTAATCAGAGCCTTCCCCGACCTTAGGAGCCCCCATTGCTTGATCATTTTTAGCGGCCGAGTTGAGTCTAGAAAAAATGTTTTGAGTCATTTAGGAATTATATATCGGAGAGTTTAGGAATTATTTTTACTTCCCAGTCTCCTCATCGCTCTGGTAAGGCATCCTGACATAGAGTTTTGACTCTTGTCTTCTCAAATTTCACAAAAAAAATTTAGGATCACGCGGGTATCTTGGAATCGTTCCGATGGTTTTGTGACGAGAACATTGTTCTTTGTGCCTCCTGTCTTTGGGGGTTGTGGCAGTGTCCCGGGGAGTTGAGCTCCGAGGTGTTGTCGTCACAATTTTATCGTTGCAGTTCTGGAATACCTGAGTTTAGTACGCCGACATCGAAAATCTCTTTTATGCAGTTCGTTGGTGAGATAACCTCGACGCCACCCAGTACTGGGGCGGGAATTCGAGAGTATCGCCATAACTTGCATAACAGATGCTTTTCGAAGGTTGAGGTAGATGGTTTCCGAAGTTTTTCTTGGTTATGTGTTGAAGGATGGATACAGCTGGATGTAGGATTTGCTAGATTTGGGTGAGATATTATGCTTCCCCTATATCCCCAACACCTAATTGCATAACCGGAAAGGTTCGGGAGTTTCATGGGTGGGAATTCTTGTAGCTCTAGTTCTTCTTCCACGGATATTTGGTTTGAGATTGGGATTTCTTACCGAGTATTCATTCTTGATCCGTACCTTGTTGATTTATTTCTCTACCTAAATTCTAAGTGGCTTCTCAATTTATGGATATGTGACCATTTCAAGAGGAATGCATTCGTTCTTATGTTCGGATGTGAAGTCTTTATGTTGCAATTTTCATTCCGTTTGATTCAGCTTCATTTTATCTGTCAATGTGCTAACGGTTGTCACCCTCTTCAGGATGGCTCCCGCTAAGAGCACCAATCAGAATCAGAATCAAGATCTGCCACCACCTCCACCTCCTCCGGAGGCATGGCAAGCTGTGATGGCCGCAACCAATGCAAACACACAGTTGATCATGCAAATTCTTCAAGAGCGCAATCAAGCGAACCAAGGCAACCAAGGCAACAATCAGAATCACTTTGCTTCACTCAACCAGTTCCTTGCTAACGGGCCAAAGACTTTCAGCAATTGTGTTGAGGCAACTGATGCTGACGATTGGCTCGTGGATCTGTGCAAGCATTTCGAGTGCAGTAACGTCAGGCCTGAGGACTTTGTCAAGTTCGCATCCTTCCAACTCAAAGATCAAGCTGCAGAATGGTTCCAGCAATACAAGGATTCCAGAGGTGGACGTGCGATTACCTGGGATGAATTCCGTCAAGACTTCAAAGCTCATCATATTCCTCAGAGTGTGGTTGAAAGCAAGCGTGAGGAATTCCGCAACCTGAAGCAAGGCTCTTTGTCTGTCTATGACTACAACAAGTTGTTTCAGAAGCTCGCCCGCTTTTCTAAGCAGGACGTCCCTGACGAGAAGAGCATGATATACCAGTTCAGGGGTGGTCTCAGAGAAGAAATTCAGCTAGCTCTTGTTCTCTTTGAGCCCTTGAGGTACGATGAGTTCTACAACATGGCATTGAAGCAAGAGGCCGCTCAACTGAGGTGTGTTGCTTCCAAGAAGCGAGTCAGAGACACTACTCCTTCTTCCTCTACTCAAGTGGCCAAGCAGCAGAAGTTTTGGCTTCCTCCTCCTCCGTTTCGTCAGCCGTATCAGCAGAAGAGCAAAGGTGGCAGTGGATCTTCCCACCCACCCAACCCTGGCTTTCAGAACAAGACTTCGTCTCAAGCTCCAAGATCGAGTGCTCCTTATCACCGTCCGCTTTCTGAGGTCACGTGCAACAAGTGCCAACAAAAGGGTCACTATGCCAACAAATGCTTCAATCAAAGGCGTCTTCCTCCTCCTCCTCCTATGAGATCGGCAAGTATAGCTATGGTCAAGCATAACACCAAGTCTGCCAAGGTCAACTTGCTGAATGCAGCTCAGGCAGAGGACTCGCCAGATGTGATTATGGGTAACCTTCCTGTTAACGACATTCCCGCAAGAGTTCTTTTTGACACGGGTGCATCTTTATCATTTTTATCGAAGCATTTTGCATCCATGCATGATGTGCATACTATTGACTTGCCTAAGCCGATAGCGGTTTCTTCTCCGGGTTTGTTCATGAACACTAAAATGTTGGCTCCGGATGTTACTATCACGTTGGGCGATTACAAGTTTCTTTCTTCTCCAACGGTTCTTGGTAACTCGGATATTGATCTTATTCTTGGAATGGATTGGCTTTCTAAGCACAAGGCGCATCTTGATTGTGCAGCCAGGCAGATTCAATTGACTCATTCGTTTGAGGATGTAATTGTCTTTGCCGCTCGTGATGATACCATCCGTATATTTTCTCTTAATGAGAAGGGTGATCTGGATGCTATCTCGCAAATTCCAGTCGTTTGCGAATATCAAGACGTCTTTCCAGAAGAGCTTCCAGGAATGCCTCCGCACCAGCCAGTTGAATTCGTCATCGATCTTGAGCCTGGCACGGAAGCGGTTTGCAAGCGTCCGTACAAGCTCGGACATGAAGAGTTGAAGGAGCTGAAGAATAAACTCGATGTTCAAGAGAGAATGGGCCTCATCCGACCTAGTTCTTCTCCGTGGGGTTGTGGTGTTCTTTTTGTGAAGAAGAAGTATGGAACAGACCGACTTTGTGTTGATTACCGTCCATTGAACAAGAAGACTATCAAGAACAAATACCCACTTCCCAACATCAACGAGCTGTTAGAAGAACTCAAAGGTGCCCAAGTATTCTCCAAGCTTGATCTCCATATGGGTTATCATCAGATTCGAATCCATGAGCATGATATTCCCAAGACGGCTTTCAGGACAAGTTTTGGTTCATACGAATACACTGTCATGTCTTTTGGCCTCGTCAACGCTCCTCCGACTTTCTCTCGCATGATGAACTTCATCTTCAACGCCTACACCAATGACTTCAATTTGGTCTATCTCGACGACATTCTGGTTTTCTCGAAGAACAAGGAAGATCATGCCAAGCACTTGTGTTTGGTACTCGATAAGCTGAGGGAACACAAGTTCTACGCCAAGTTCTCCAAGTGCGAATTTTGGCTCGATGAGATTCTTTATCTTGGTCATATCATCTCTGCCAAGGGCATTGCGGTGAACCCTGAGAAGGTGTCTACAATTGTGAATTGGGAACCACCTCAGAACGTGAAGCAACTCTGTAGCTTCCTCGGTCTCGCAAGCTATTGTCGAAGATTCGTTGAAAACTTTTCTAAGATCGCGAAGCCTCTCTCAAATCTTCTCCAGAAGCACGTCAAGTACGTTTGGTCTCCGGAGTGTGACATTTCTTTCGACACTTTGAAAGAGAAATTGGTCACTGCTCTAGTTCTGACTCCTCCTGATGAATCCAAGCCGTACGAGGTCTTTTGTGATGCCTCTCTCCAAGGTCTCGGTGCAGTGTTGATGCAAGAGAAGAAAGTTGTGGCTTATACCTCTCGCCAGTTGAAGCCCAACGAGAAGAACTACCCCACTCATGACCTCGAGTTGGCGGCAGTTGTGCATGCTCTTTTGACTTGGAGACATCTCTTATTGGGAAGAAAAGTGGACATCTTCACCGACCACAAGAGTCTCAAGTACATCTTCACTCAGCCTAATCTCAACCTCAGGCAGACTCGATGGGTCGAAATGATTCAAGAGTATAATCCGAGTATCGAGTATACTCCAGGCAAGGCCAATGTGATTGCTGACGCATTGAGCAGGAAGGCTTATTGCAACAGTCTGATTCTCAAGCCTTATCAACCCGAGCTTTGTGAAGCTTTCCGCAAACTTAATCTGCAAGTTGTTCCTCAAGGTTTCCTCGCCAACCTTCAAGTCTCTCCTACCTTGGAAGACCAGATTCGCCAAGCTCAGCTTCTTGATGCTACGGTGAAGAAGGTGAATATTGGGATTGCCAAGAGTCAACCCAAGTACAAGTGCTACCGCCTTGATGACAAGGATACTCTCTTCTTCGAGGATCGTATTGTTGTGCCCAAAGGTGACCTTCGTAAAGTGATCATGAATGAGGCTCACAATTCTCTCCTCTCCATCCACCCTGGGAGCACGAAGATGCATCAGGACCTTAAGCAGGCTTATTGGTGGACTCGAATGAAGCGCGAGATTGCTCAGTTCGTGAATGAATGTGATGTCTGCAGAAGAGTGAAGGCAGAACACCAAAGGCCAGCTGGTCTCCTCCAACCTCTTGCCATTCTAGAATGGAAGTTTGACCACATTGAGATGGACTTCGTGACTGGGTTTCCAAAGTCCAAACGTGGCAATGATGCTATATTCGTGGTCATCGACAAACTCACTAAAGTGGCTCACTTTCTGCCTATCAAAGAGTCAATCACTGCAGCTCAATTGGCGGAGCTCTATACCTCTCGAATTGTCTCTCTGCATGGTATTCCGCAAGTGATCTGTTCAGACCGTGGCAGCATCTTTACCTCCAAGTTTTGGGATTCTTTTCAGAAGGCCATGGGCACCAACATCCGCTTCAGCACAGCTTTCCATCATCAAACTAGCGGTCAAGTCGAGCATGTCAACCAGATTCTTGAAGATATGCTCAGGGCTTGTGTGATCTCCTTCGGCATGAAGTGGGAGGATTGTCTTCCATATGCTGAATTCTCCTACAACAACAGTTTTCAAGCAAGTTCGGGCAAGGCCCCATTTGAAATTCCGTATGGCAGGAAGTGCCGTACCCCTCTTAACTGGTCCGAAACCGGTGAACGTTAGCTTTTGGGAAATGACTTAATCACAGAGGCAGAGGAAATGTGCAAAGTCATTCGAGATAACCTCAAAGCAGACCAATCCCGCCAGAAGAGCTACTGTGATAGTAAGCACCATGATTTGGCTTTCGAGATCAGAGATCATGTTTACCTCCGCGTCTCTCCTATGAAAGGTACTCGTCGCTTCGGTATCAAAGGGAAGCTTGCCCCTAGATACGTGGGACCTTTCAAGATTGTTAGCAAGAGAGGCGATCTCGCCTATCAACTCGAGCTTTCTTCAAACTTTGCAAATGTGCATGACGTGTTCCATGTCTCTCAGCTCCGAAAGTGCTTCAAGACTCCTGACCGCACCGTCAACTTCGAGGACATTGAGCTCCAAGAAGATCTCTCTTATTGTGAGCACCCCGTTGCTATTCTTGAAGAGACTGAACGTAAGACTCGCAACAAGTCAATCAAATTCCTCAAATTCAAGTGGTCACACCATTCCGACAGTGAAGCTACCTGGGAACGCGAGGATCACCTCCGTTCTGAATACCCGGCGTTCTTTTAGTCCTAGATCTCGGGACGAGATCCTTTCGTAGTGGTGGAGTGTTGTAACACCCCGGATGTGATTTACCCAATATGTACTCCAACTCTTGCTGTTTCTGGCGTTAAGTTATTTTATTTTCTCAGGTTCGGGTTTTTGTCTCTGAGTGTTGTTATCGTTGTCATGCATCTCATATCATGTCATCATGTGCATTGCATTTGCATACATGTTCATCTCATGCATTCGAGCATTTTCCCCGTTGTCCGTTTTGCATTCCGGTGCTTCGTTCTCCTCCGGTGGTCATTTCTACCTTTCTTTCGTGTGTGGGGATTAAACATTTCTAGATTGGACCGAGACTTGCCAAGCGGCCTTGGTTTACTACCGGTAGACCGCCTGTCAAGTTTCGTACCATTTGGACTTCGTTTGATACTCCAACAGTTAACCGAGGAACCGAGAAGGCCTCGTGTGTGCTGTAGCCCAACACCCCTCCAATTTGGCCCAAAACCCACCAAAACCCTCTCCATCATCTAGAGCGTTCGATCACGATCGCGTGGCCCTAAACCGCACCTCATTTGGACACTCCTAGCTCCATCTACCTATAAAACTAGCCCCTCCTCTGAAATTTCGGGTCTCTCCTTCCTCAAAACCCTATCCCCGCTCCATCCACGCGCCGGACACGTCCGGTCCGCGCCGGACGAATCCCGCCGCCACGCCGACGCGCCCTCCGCCGCCGCCTCGCCGTCCTCCTCCCGGCCGGCAAGTTCCCCGGTGACCTCCCCTCACTCCGGCGAGTTCTTCATCTCCGGCGAGGACGAATCTCGTAAATCGCGCCGGCCAGATCTGGATCTGAGATCCACCTCGGTTGACTTTTGCCCCGAAACCCTAGTTATTTTGCTATGTTCATCGTGCTATAACTTTGCATCCGTAGCTCCGTTTTGGGCATATAGCATATCAAAATGTTCGTCTCAGAGAGCACATCATTTCATCTCATTGCATTATTTTCATTTGAGTTCATCTTGATGCCTGAAATGCTGTTAGAAGAATGCTATTTGGGATAATTGTCAGATCTGCTGCTCCAATTAGATATTTTCATTTTTGCCATTATTATTGTGTGCATGATATGTCCCTGAGCTCTTCATGAGTTTTGTTATATGTTTTGCCATCTATCCAGAGGTGCAACCCATGTATTTTTGTGATGTGTGTGGTGACCAGCACAAGCTTGCAAAGTGGAGCATTCGTTAATGCTGATTTCAGGGACTTAGCATTTCCACTAAGTCCTTGACCTGTTTATCTCATATTGCCATATGTTCATGTTGTTTCCTAGTGATCCGTGCCTCTTTTGAGGATGATCAGTAAGGATGTTTTGTTAATCTTGTAGTGCTCTATCCATCCATGTCTTTGTTTGCAATTATGTAGCAACCTAGCTTGAGTCAATCGAGCTCTACTTTTGTCATTTCGTGAATCTGGGCAGATTGTCTACTTGTTAGCGATTTTGCCGAGGATGTTGTAGTTGATCCGTGCATGCTATGCTATTGATCTTGCCATGTCTAGCTTGTATTTTGTGTATTCTTGATGGGTGTATGCTTAGATTGTCATGACTTGCTCTGTAGTGAGTGCATCGAGCTCGTAAACATGCCTACTTGATATCTGTTTCAGCATGCTCCAGTTTTCACTAAGTCTGAGAGCTGATTATGCTTTGCCATGTGCACATGCTTGCAAATGTATTTTCTGATCCCTTTTGGCTCAAGGTCACTAAGGGACTTTTGTTAAGCTCTTTGAGTAGCTCCATGCCATGCTTTACCTTGCCATCTTCAGGTCCTATAGCATATTGTTTTCATGCTCCAAAGTGTGCTATCTGATCTGAAATTCCAGACAAGTGTTAATTTCACTAAGTCTGAGATCTGTTTACCAAATGCATTTTTGCCATGCTTGTTTGAGCCTGTTAATGGATGAATTGGCCGTAGCTCATTGCTAGTCTTTTGTTAAGCATCATGAATGGATCCCTTCCATGTATTTTGATGCCATGTTTGGGTGCAGTAGCATGTTCATCTTGTTGTATTTAGATAGCTACTTGCTGTAAATCGCAGAACGTGGTCATATTTGAATTGCTTGCCATTTCCAAACCGTAACTCCGATTCCAGCGTTTTTTATATCGTTTTCAAGCGATTTCATCTCATCTTTCCAGTGGCACACTTGACTTCCCAAGTTTAGGCCAGGTTCATGCATTCCTTGTCAAATTTGCATATGCATCACATATTGTATCCCGCATAGCATACCATCTTTGCATCATATTGTTTGAGCGTTGCACATGGTTGATTGTGTCCTTGTTGCTTATTTGTCTTGTTTGGGTAGATCCGGGAGACGAGTTTGCTAACGAGGAGCCCGTTGAGTTTGCTTTTGAGGATCCAGTCAACTCTGACAACTTTGCAGGCAAGATGATCATACCCTTGAAATCACTACTATCTTTGCTTTGCTAGATGCTCGCTCTTTTGCTATGCCTATGCTATGATGCCTACCACTTGCTTATCATGCCTCCCAAATTGCCATGTCAAACCTCTAACCCACCATGTCCTAGCAAACCATTGATTGGCTATGCTACCGCTTTGCTCAGCCCCTCTTATAGCGTTGCTAGTTGCAGGTGAAGATTGGAGATCGTTCCTTGTTGGAACATTATTTACTTGTTGGGATATCATGATATTGCCTTGTGATCTTAATGCATCTATATACTTGGTAAAGGGTGGAAGGCTCGGCCTCTCGCCTAGTGTTTTGTTCCACTCTTGCCGCCCTAGTTTCCGTCATATCGGTGTTATGTTCCCGGATTTTGCGTTCCTTATGCGGTTGGGTGATAATGGGAACCCCTTGATAGTTCGCCTTGATTAAAGCTTTTCCAGCAATGCCCAACCTTGGTTTTACCTTTTGCCACCTAGCCTCTTTTTCCCTTGGGTTTCCGGAGCCCAAGGGTCATCTTATTTTAGCCCCCCCCAGGCCAGTGCTCCTCTGAGTGTTGGTCCAACCGAGCGATGTCCGGGGCTACCAGGGGCAACTCTGGGCTGGCCTACCCGACGTCTTGCTCCTCCGGTGTGCCCTGAGAACGAGATAAGTGCAGCTCCTATCGGGATTTGTCGGCACATCTGGGTGGTGTTGCTAGATTTATTTTAACTTGTCAAAGTGTCTTGTAGAATCGAGATACCGAGTCTGATCGGAATGTCTCGGGAGGAGGTCTATTCCTTCGTTGACCGTGGGAGCTTGTCATGGGCTAAGTTGGGACTCCCCTGCAGGGATTTGAACTTTCGAAAGCCGTGCCCGCGGTTATGGGCAGATGGGAATTTGTTAATGTCCGGTTGTAGATAACTTGAACCTTAACTTAATTAAAATGAATCACAGTGTGAGTTACCGTGATGGTCTCTTCACGGCGGAGTCCGGGAAGTGAACACAGTGTTGGAGTAATGCTTGCCGCAGGATGCTCTTTAGCTACTCATTCGCGCTTTGCCCTCTCTTCTCGCTCTCTGTTGCGAACAGGTTAGCCACCATATATGCTAGTCGCTTGCTGCAGCTCCACATATTTACCTTGCCTTACCCATAAGCTTAAATAGTCTTGATCGCGAGGTTGCGAGATTGCTGAGTCCCTGTGGCTCACAGATTACTTCCAAACCAGATGCAGGGCCTGATGATTCCGCTCCAGATGATGCGCTTGAGCTCAAGTGGGAGTTCGACGAGGACTCATGCTGATACTACGTGTCTTTCCCTGATGATCAGTAGTGGTGCCCAGTTGGGGTGATCGGGACCATGTCGCATGTTGGGCTATCTTTTATTTTGGCGCCGTAGACGGGCCATGAGTGTTTGAATGTTGTAATGCTATTTATGTACTTTGATTGACGTGGCGAGTGTAAGCCAACTATGTATCTCCCCTTTTATTATCTATATTACACGGATGTTGTGAAGATTGCCTAACTTGCGACATTGCTTTCAATGCGATTATGTCTCTAAGTCGTGCCTCGACACGTGGGAGCTATAGCCGCATCGAGGGCATTACAAGTTGGTAATCAGAGCCTTCCCTGACCTTAGGATCCCCATTGCTTGATCGTTTTTAGCGGCCGAGTTGTGTCTAGAAAAATGTTTTGAGTCATTTAGGAATTATATATCGGAGAGCTTAGGAATTCTTTTTACTCCCCAGTCTCCTCATCGCTCTGGTAAGGCATCTTGACGTAGAGTTTTGACTCTTCTCTTCTCAAATCTCACAAAAAAAAGTTTAGGATCACGCGGGTATCTTGGAATCGTTCCGATGGTTTTTGTGACGAGAACATTATTCTTGGTGCCTCCTGTCTTTCGGGGTTGTGGCAGTGTCCCGGGGAGTTGAGCTCCGAGGTGTTGTCGTCACAATTTTATCGTTGCAGTTCTGGAATACCTGAGTTTAGTACGCCAACATCGAAAATCTCTTTTATGCAGTTCGTTGGTGAGATAACCTCGACGCCACCCAGTACTGGGGCGGGAGTTCGGGAGTATCGCCATAACTTGCATAACGGATGCTTTTCGAAGGTTGAGGTAGATGGTTTCCGAAGTTTTTCTCGGTTATGTGTTGAAGGATGGATACAGCTGTATGTAGGATTTGCTAGACTTGGGTGAGATATTATGCTTCCCCTGTATACCCAACACCTGATTGCATAACCGGAAAGGTTCGGGAGATTCATAGGTGGGAATTCTTGTAGCTCTAGTTCTTCTTCCATGGATATTTGGTTTGAGATTGGGATTTCTTACCGAGTATTCGTTCTTGATCCGTACCTTGTTGATTTATTTCTCTACCTAAATTCTAAGTGGCTTCTCAATTTATGGATATGTGACCATTTCAAGAGGAATGCATTCATTCTTATGTTCGAATGTGAAGACTTTATGTTGCAATTTTCATTCCGTTTGATTCAGCTTCATTTTATCTGTCAATGTGCTAACGGTTGTCACCCTCTTCAGGATGGCTCCCGCTAAGAGCACCAATCAGAATCAGAATCAAGATCCACCACCACTTCCCCCTCCTTCGGAGGCATGGCAAGTTGTGATGGCCGCAACCAATGCAAACACATAGTTGATCATGCAAATTCTTCAAGAGCGCAATCAAGCGAACCAAGGCAACCAAGGCAACAATCAGAATCACTTTGCTTCACTCAACCAGTTCCTTGCTAACGGGCCAAAGACTTTCAGCAATTGTGTTGAGGCAACTGATGCTGACGATTGGCTCGTGGATCTGTGCAAGCATTTCGAGTGTAGTAACGTCAGGCCTGAGGACTTCGTCAAGTTCGCTTCCTTCCAACTCAAAGATCAAGTTGCAGAAGGGTTCCAGCAGTACAAGGATTCCAGAGGTGGACGTGCGATTACCTGGGATGAATTCCGTCAAGACTTCAAAGCTCATCATAATCCTCAAAGCATGGTTGAAAGCAAGCATGAGGAATTCCGCAACCTGAAGCAATGCTCTTTGTCTGTCTATCACTACAACAAGTTGTTTCATAAGCTCGCCCACTTTGCTAAGCAGGACGTCCCTGATGACAAGAGCATGATATACCAGTTCAGGGGTGGTCTCAGAGAAGAAATTCAGCTAGCTCTTGTTCTCTTTGAGCCCTTGAAGTACGATGAGTTCTACAACATGGCATTGAAGCAAGAGGCCGCTCAACTGAGGTGTGATGCTTCCAACAAGCGAGTCAGAGATGCTACTCCTTCTTCCTCTACTCAAGTGGCCAAGCAGCAAAAGTATCGGCTTCCTCCTCCTCCGTTCCGTCAGCCGTATCAGAAGAGCAAAGGTGGCAGTGGATCTTCCCAGCCACCCAACCCTGGCTTTCAGAACAAGACTTCGTCTCAAGCTCCAAGATCGAGTGCTTCGTATCACCGTCCGCTTTCTGAGGTCACGTGCAACAAGTGCCAATAGAAGGGTCACTATGCCAACAAATGCTTCAATCAGAGGCGTCTTCCTCCTCCTCCTGTGAGATCGGCAAGTACAGCTATGGTCAAGCATAACACCAAGTCCGCCAAGGTCAACTTGCTGAATTCAGCTCAGGCAGAGGACTCGCCAGATGTGATTATGGGTAACCTTCCTGTTAATGACATTCCCGCAAGAGTTCTTTTTGACACTGGTGCATCTTTATCATTTTTGTTGAAGCCTTTTGCATCCATGCATGATGTGCATACTATTGATTTGCCTAAGCCGATAGCGTTTTCTTCTCCAGGTTTGTTCATGAACACTAAAATGTTGGCTCCGGTTGTTACTATCACGTTGGGCGATTACAAGTTTCTCTCTTCTCCAATGGTTCTTGGTAACTCGGATATTGATCTTATTCTCGGGATGGATTGTATTTCTAAGCACAAGGCGCATCTTGATTGTGCTGCCAGGCAGATTCAATTGACTCATTCGTCTGAGGATGTAATTGTCTTTGCCGCTCGTGATGATACCATCCGTCTATTTTCTCTCAATGAGAAGGGTGAACTAGATGCTATCTTGAAAATTCTAGTCGTTTGCGAATATCAAGACGTCTTTCCAGAAGAGCTTCCAGGAATGCCTCCGCACCGGCCAGTTGAATTCGTCATCGATCTTGAGCCTGGCACGGAACCTGTGTGCAAGCGTCCTTACAAGCTCGGACCTGAAGAGTTGAAGGAGCTGAAGAAGCAACTCGATGTTCAAGAGAGAATGGGCCTCATCCGACCTAGTTCTTTTCTGTGGGGTTGTGGTGTTCGTGAAGAAGAAGAAGGATGGAACGGACCGACTTTGTGTTGCTTACCGTCCATTGAACAAGAAGACCATCAAGAACAAATACCCACTTCCCAACATCAACAAGCTGTTCGAACAACTCAAAGGTGCCCAAGTATTCTCCAAGCTTGATCTCCGTATGGGTTATCATCAGATTCGAATCTGTGAGCAAGATATTCCCAAGACAGCTTTCAGGACAAGCTATGGTTCATATGAATACACTGTCATGTCTTTTGGCCTCATCAACGCTCCTCCGACTTTCTCTCGCATGATGAATTTCATCTTCAATGCCTACACCAATGACTTTGTTTTGGCCTATCTCAATGACATTCTGATTTTCTCGAAGAACAAGGAAGATCATGCCAAGCACTTGCGTTTGGTACTCGATAAGCTGAGGGAACACAAGTTCTACGCCAAGTTCTCCAAGTGTGAATTTTGGCTCGATGAGGTTCTTTATCTTGGTCATATCATCTCTGCCAAGGGCATTGCGGTGAATCCTGAGAAGGTGTCTGCAATTGTGAATTGGGAACCACCTCAGAACGTGAAGCAACTCCGTAGCTTCCTCGTTCTCGCAAGCTATTGTCGAAGATTCGTTGAAAACTTTTCTAAGATCACGAAGCCTCTCTCAAATCTTCTCCAGAAGCACGTCAAGTACGTTTGGTCTCCGGAGTGTGACATTTCTTTCAACACTTTGAAAGAGAAATTGGTCACTGCTCCAGTTCGGACTCCTCCTGATGAATCCAAGCCGTACGAGGTCTTTTGTGATGCCTCTCTCCAAGGTCTCAGTGCATTGTTGATGCAAGAGAAGAAAGTTGTGGCTTATACCTCTCGCCAGTTGAAGCCCAACGAGAAGAACTACCCCACTCATGACCTCGAGTTGGCGGCAGTTGTGCATGCTCTTTTGACTTGGAGACATCTCTTATTGGGAAGAAAAGTGGACATCTTCACCGACCACAAGAGTCTCAAGTACATCTTCACTCAGCCTAATCTCAACCTCAGGCAGACTCGATGGGTCGAAATGATTCAAGAGTATAATCCGAGTATCGAGTATACTCCAGGCAAGGCCAATGTGATTGCTGATGCATTGAGCATGAAGGCTTATTGCAACAGTCTGATTCTCAAGCCTTATCAACCCGAGCTTTGTGAAGCTTTCCGCAAACTTAATCTGCAAGTTGTTCCTCAAGGTTTCCTCGCCAACCTTCAAGTCTCTCCTACCTTGGAAGACCAGATTCGCCAAGTTCAGCTTCTTGATGCTACGGTGAAGAAGGTGAAGATTGGGATTGCCAAGAGTCAACCCAAGTACAAGTGCTACCGCCTTGATGACAAGGATACTCTCTTCTTCGAGGATCGTATTGTTGTGACCAAAGGTGACCTTCGTAAAGTGATCATGAACGAGGCTCACAATTCTCTCCTCTCCAACCACCCTGGGAGCACGAAGATGCATCAGGACCTTAAGCAGGCTTATTGGTGGACTCGAATGAAGCGCGAGATTGCTCAGTTCGTGAATGAATGTGATGTCTGCAGAAGAGTGAAGGCAGAACACCAAAGGCCAGCTGGTCTCCTCCAACCTCTTGCCATTCTAGAATGGAAGTTTGACCACATTGAGATGGACTTCGTGACTGGGTTTCCAAAGTCCAAACGTGGCAATGATGCTATATTCGTGGTCATCGACAAACTCACTAAAGTGGCTCACTTTCTGCCTATCAAAGAGTCAATCACTGCAGCTCAATTGGCGGAGCTCTATACCTCTCGAATTGTCTCTCTGCACAGCATTCCGCAAGTGATCTCTTCAGACCATGGCAGCATCTTTACCTCCAATTTTTGGGATTCTTTTCAGAAGGCCATGGGCACCAACATCCGCTTCAGCACAGGTTTCCATCCTCAAACTAGCGGTCAAGTCGAGCGTGTCAACCAGATAATTGAAGATATGCTCAGGGCTTGTGTGATCTCCTTCGGCATGAAGTGGGAGGATTGTCTTCCATATGCTGAATTCTCCTATAACAACAGTTTTCAAGCAAGTTCGGGCAAGGCCCCATTTGAAATTCTGTATGGCAGGAAGTGTCGTACCCCTTTTAATTGGCCCGAAACCGGTGAACGTCAGCTTTTGGGAAATGACTTAATCACAGAGGCAGAGGAAATGTGCAAAGTCATTCGAGATAACCTCAAAGCAGCCCAATCCAGTCAGAAGAGCTACTATGATAGTAAGCACCGTGATTTGGCTTTCGAGATCGGAGATCATGTTTACCTCCGCGTCTCTCCTATGAAAGGTACTCGCCGCTTAGGTATCAAAGGGAAGCTTGCCCCCAGATACGTGGGACCTTTCAAGATTGTTAGCAAGAGAGGCGATCTCGCCTATCAACTCGAGCTTTCTTCAAACTTTGCAAACGTGCATGACGTGTTCCATGTATCTCAGCTTCGAAAGTGCTTCAAGACTCCTGACCGCACCGTCAACTTCGAGGACATTGAGCTCCAAGAAGATCTCTCTTATCGTGAGCACCCCGTGGCTATTCTTGAAGAGACTGAACGCAAGACTCGCAATAAGTCAATCAAATTCCTCAAAGTCAAGTGGTCACACCATTCCGACCGTGAAGCTACCTGGGAACGCGAGGATCACCTCTGTTCTGATTACCCGGCGTTCTTTCAGTCCTAGATCTTGGGACGAGATCCTTTCGTAGTGCCGGAGTGTTGTAACACCCCAGATATGATTTTCCCAATATGTACTCCAACTCTTGCCGTTTCCGGCGTTAAGTTATTTTATTTTCTCGGGTTCGGGTTTTTGTCTTCGTGTGTTGTTATCATTGTCATGCATCTCA
Source organism: Triticum aestivum (assembly GCF_018294505.1). NCBI lineage: Eukaryota > Viridiplantae > Streptophyta > Magnoliopsida > Poales > Poaceae > Triticum > Triticum aestivum. The sequence goes on from NC_057812.1 coordinate 275,099,976, forward strand.
TATCATGTCATCATGTGCATTGCATTTGCATACGTGTTCATCTCATGCATTCGAGCATTTTCCCCGTTGTCCGTTTTGCATTCCGGCGCTTCGTTCTCCTCCGGTGGTCATTTCTACCTTTGTTTCATGTGTGGGGATTAAACATTTTCGGATTGGACCAAGACTTGCCAAGCGGCCTTGGTTTACTACTGGTAGGCCGCCTGTCAAGTTTCGTACCATTTGGACTTCGTTTGATACTCCAACGGTTAACCGAGGAACCGAGAAGGCCTCGTGTGTGTTGCATCCCAACACCCCTCCAATTTGGCCCAAAACCCACCAAACCCCTCTCCATCATCTAGAGCGTTCGATCACGATCGTGTGGCCGAAAACCGCACCTCATTTGGACATTCCTAGCTCCCTCTATGCCTATATATACACCACCCTCCCGAAATTCGCGGATCCCCTCTTCCAAACCGTAGCCCCGCTCCATCCGCGCGGCCGGACAACGTCCGGGCCGCACCGGACACGTCCGCCCGATCCGCCGCCGCCAATCCCGCGCTGCCACGTGGCCTGAGCCCCACTTCGCCGCACCGCTCCTGCCGCCGGCTCGCTCGGCCCGGGGAGGGCCCCCGGGGCCCATATCCTCCTGCCGCCTCCCGGGTTCCTCTTCCCCGAGGCCGGCCATGCCGCCCTCCGCCGTCGCCCGACGTGCCTCCACGCCGGAGTTCCTCCCCCCCAGAGACCTCAAGTCCGGCGAGCGCGCCCCGGTCCGCCCCGCGCCGCCTCGTCGCCAGTGCTAGTCTGAGATCTGTTTACCAAATGCATTTTTGTCATGCTTGTTTGAGCCTGTTAATGGATGAATTGGCCGTAGCTCAGTGCTAGTATTTTGTTAAGCATCATGAATGGATCCCTTCCATGTATTTTGATGCCATGTTTGGGTACTGTAGCATGTTCATCTTATTGTATTTAGATGGCTACTTGCTGTAAATCGCAGAACGTGGTCATATTTGAATTGCTTGCCATTTCCAAACCGTAACTCCGATTCCGGCGTTCTTTATATCGTTTTCAAGTGATTTCATATCATCTTTCCAGTGGCACACTTCGATTTCCAAGTTGAGGCCAGGTTCATGCATTCCTTGTCAAATCTTGCATATGCATCCCATATTGCATCCCGCATAGCATACCATCATATTGTTTGAGCCTTGCACGTGGTTGATTGTGTCCTTGTTGCTCTTTGTCTTGTTTGGGTAGAGCCGGGAGACGAGTTCGCTAATGAGGAGCCCGTTGAGTTTGCTTTCGAGGATCCAGTCAACTCTGACAACTTTGCAGGCAAGATGATCATACCCTCGAAATCAGTACTATCTTTGCTTTGCTAGATGCTCGCTCTTTTGCTATGCCTATGCTACGATGCCTACCACTTGCTTTTCATGCCCCCCAAATTGCCATGTCAAACCTCTAACCTACCAGGTCCTAGCAAACCGTTGATTGGCTATGTTACCGCTTTGCTCAGCCCCTCTTATAGCGTTGCTAGTTGCAGGTGAAGATTGGAGACCGTTCCTTGTTGGAACATTATTTACTTGTTGGGATATCATTATATTGCCTTGTTATCTTAATGCATCTATATACTTGGTAAAGGGTGGAAGGCTCGGCCTCTCGCCTAGTGTTTTGTTCCACTCTTGCCGCTCTAGTTTCTGTCATATCGGTGTTATGTTCCCGGATTTTGCGCCCTTACGCGGTTGGGTGATAATGGGAAACCCTTGATAGTTCGCCTTGATTAAAGCTTTTCTAGCAATGCCCAACCTTGGTTTTACCTTTTGCCATCTAGCCTCTTTTTCCCTTGGGTTTCCGGAGCCCGAGGGTCATCTTATTTTAGCCCCCCCCCCCGGGCCAGTGATCCTCTGAGTGTTGGTCCAACCGAGCGATGTCCGGGGCTACCAGGGGCAACTCTAGGCCGGCCTACCCGACATCTTGCTCATCCGGTGTGCCCTGAGAACGAGATATGTGCAGCTCCTATCGGGATTTTTCAGCACATCTGGGTGGTGTTGCTAGATTTGTTTTAACTTGTCGAAGTGTCTTGTAGAACCAAGATACCGAGTCTGATCGGAATGTCTCGGGAGGAGGTCTATTCCTTCATTGACCGTGAGAGCTTGTCATGGGCTAAGTTGGGACTCCCCTGCAGGGATTTGAACTTTCGAAAGCGTGCCCGCGGTTATGGGCAGATGGGAATTTGTTAATGTCCGATTGTAGATAACTTGAACCTTAACTTAATTAAAATGAATCAACAGTGTGAGTTACCGTGATGGTCTCTTCGCGGCGGAGTCCGGGAAGTGAACACGGTGTTGGAGTAATGCTTGCCGCAGGATGCTCTTTAGCTACTCGTTCGCACTTTGCCCTCTCTTCTCACTCTCTGTTGCGAACAGGTTAGCCACCATATATGCTAGTCGTTTGCTGCAGCTCCACATATTTACCTTGCCTTACCCATAAGCTTAAATAGTCTTGATCCCGAGGTTGCGAGATTGCTGAGTCCCTGTGGCTCACAGATTACTTCCAAACCAGATGCAGGGCCTGATGATTCCGCTCCAGATGACGCGCTTGAGCTCAAGTGGGAGTTCGACGAGGACTCACGCCGATACTACGTGTCTTTCCCTGATGATCAGTAGTGGTGCCGAGTTGGGGTGATCGGGACCGTGTCACATGTTGGGTTATCTTTTATTTTGGCACCGTAGACGGGCCATGAGTGTTTGAATGTTGTAATGCTATTTATGTACTTTGATTGACGTGGCGAGTGTAAGCCAACTATGTATCTCCCCTTTTATTATCTATATTACACGGATGTTGTGAAGATTGCCTAACTTGCGACATTGCTTTCAATGCGGTTATGTTTCTAAGTCGTGCCTCGACACGTGGGAGCTATAGCCACATCGAGGGCGTTACAAGTAGCGGGCCACGGCGGCGGTGGGTGGCGGCGTGCATAACCTGAAGATATGTCCGGCCTAGTTCTTCACAAGGTGCATGGCGGCGTTGAGAAAAGTTGGAGGGTGTTTTTATCTTCAGGAGGGCGTTACAGGTGGCGCGGTGAAGGAGCCTTCACAAAGATCTGCATGCCACCACGCAGGTGCTTGCTGAGTCGGTGTAGAGGCCGCCCATTGCTACGTAGGTGCCTGCCCAGCTGGTTGAGCTAGCAGCTGCTTGGGGACGGCGGTGGAGTCTTGGTTGGTGCGGGCCTGGTAGTGGCCCTACTGGTGTCCTCGGCAAGGGCCTTGCCGGGGGCCCAGCAAGGGTCTTGCCGTGGCATTGCAGTCGTCCCCGGCAAGGCGCTTGTCGGGGGGTCTTGTGGATTCCCTCAGCTGGGATCCCGCCAAGGGTCGCCGTCTTCTGGTCCTCATCTGATCTCACATGTTTATGATCTTGATGAAGAGCATGCCACCACGGAGGTGCCTCCCGAGCCCTGGTTCCAACATAGTTGGTTGGGTCGGAACCCGTGGGTTCAAGGATGGCTCGCTCTGTTGGTGTTGGGCAAGTTGCCCTAGCAAGGCTCTTGCCTAGGCCGCGGAGGCCGCCCCGGCAAGGGTCTTGCCGGGGGAATCCACCTCGCCCCCTTGCTGTCTTGTGTTTATGGTCTTGGCGTCGCCTTGTTTGTCTTGTGCTTCAGTTTCTCTCCGGCTTCCCTCCTCTGCCCTCCTAAGTGTGGCTGTGGCGCGCAGCTCTGACTGCCCGTGCACAAGTAAAGGGGTCAAAAGAAGTGCCCATACTTTTGTACACCGACAGGAGCCCCCGGGCCAGGGCCACACATAAGCGCGACGCGTTGTTGGGCCAGGCCCAGAACGGTGCGTGGGCAGGTGGGCGGATTTTTACCGCAGTAACTCTTCGTCCGCTGCGCTTCCCCACGACCCGCGTTGAACACGCGACGTGGAGGGTCGTGCGTGATGTGGGGGTCATGCGTGGGGTGGTTCCCGCACGCATGCGTCACGTTGCAGTAAAGAGGTGGCTCGCGCCTTCCCCATAAAAAGAGGGAGGCGTGGAGGCACAGCTCATTTACTGAGTGGACTCGGGTCGCAGTCTTCAAGGCGCCCACGCCCCACGATCACGGGGCGGGGAACGGTCGCCTCACCCGTCCCCTCGATTCTGCTCGCTTGCCACACGTCCTTCATGTAGGTGGCAGGCGGTGGGGGTGGGAAACCGGGTCATCGCTGATTGGGGCAGCGGGTCGGTTCCGATTCCCCGCGCCTCCGATGGCTGGATTGGCTGAATGGGGCAGCCGAGCCCCGACCCCGCCCCTTTATAAGGAGGGGAAGGGGGATGTCATCCCACATTCTCTCTGCATCCATCCTCTTCCTCCTCCGCTCCTTTCATCCACCCGCCATGGGGAGAGGGGGTGCTGGGCCTTCGACGGTGGCGGTGAGGGTCGCCGCTCGACAGCGCGTTCCCCCTTCTCAGGAGCCCATGGCGGCGGAGCCACCCACAAGAGGAAGGGGGAGGGGCGAGGCCGAGGTCGCTGCGGCGATCAGGGGAGAGGGGGGAGAGGCGGCATGGTGGTCGTGCCCCTACCAGTGATGCCTCCCGCGATGGAGGGCCATGTCGGGGACCAGCCCCGCGAGTTCTTCATCAGGCTGCGCCGGCCACCGCGTCGTCGTCTCCGCCTCCCCACCACTTTTGCTCAGGAGATGGAGCTCGATCCGCCCCAGACCCTCAGGCTGCACATGAGGGGCTACGAGAGCGGCGACACGTGGGTCGACATCGACTTCCCCACTCCTCACGTCATGTACCTCCATCGTGGATGGAAGACATTTGCTCGCATCCACAGCCTGACGGCGGGGCTCGTTCTTTACTTCAAGTTAATGGAGGGCGGTCTGCTCTCCGTCAAGGTCTTTGGAGATCTTGGAACTCGTCTAAAGTGCTACATGGAGAGCTCCCCCGACGATGAAGATTCCTCCTCGAGTGGGAGTGACGAGGAGGACAGTGACAGCAACGACGAGGGAGTCGAGCGGCAGGATGCCGACCCTGACTCTGACTGACCGCACTGCCCCTCCCTCGGCCACGCGCCCTGCCAAGGGCCTTCCTCGTCAAGCTCTCCATCGGGGCGCTCCCCGTCGTCTCCTTGGGTGGCTGGCGTAGGAGGGCCGGGGAAGGCGAAGAAGGCGGGTGGCGGCAATCAAATCGGAGTACGTGCACACCGACGCCTTCATCACGTATTGTCGGCCCGCTGCCTCGTCTTCCAGCTCCTTTCCCGGCACCAAGATGTTCTCTTGGTGCCTTCTGCTCCTCGTACCTTGCCTAGGCGCTCTTTTTGCCCTCGTGCGGGCAAAGAAAGAAAGGGATTACGGGCATCTTATCTCTTTCTAGTTTGTAAGCCTGTGGGCACTTGTTAGATTTAAAACTTGTAATCCCCTTGCTCATGTTTTCATTCTATATGAACTGTGCCTGTATGGGACGTTTTTAATGAAAAAGGGTGCTTGTCGGGTTCTTTGTGCGTGAGTGAGGCCCATGCCAAGGAACGAGTCCTTGTTATTTCTAAGATAAACATTGCCGCCCGGCAACAGGCCTTGCCGCCCCCCACTTCAGTCGACCATTCTCACGCTCTTGGCGGAGGAAGGGGCGAAGTAGAGTTAGGACCCTCGTGTATTTCCTGGCCACCGCGTCTGCGACCCGGTTCTTTCCCAGTGGCTTGGGTACAAGAAGAAGGGGGAGCACGGTGGTTTCGGAGCGAAACGAGGTCTCATTTGTCCCAGTTCCATACGGAAATGCATAACAGGGGATGAAAGACTTATCTGAATCAACAGCCCCCAGCAACCTTGGCTTGCCATGGTTGGATCCTTGTGTCTTCAGCCCCTGGCAGTCTTGGCCTACCGGGGCTAGAGCGCCGGTTTGTTCTCTTTTTCCCAAGCGGCTCAGCAGAAATGTCCACGTGCCCTGCGAACCAAAGAGAACAGAAAGACGCACACTCGACCTCTAGGCTAGGGGTTAGTCGCCGCTAAGAACTATCAACCCTAACCAAGGGAAAGACTTAACCTAGCATGCATGCTAATTTAGGGCGCCGGCGCTTCATTTATTTATGCTCAGGGTCTACGCCTGGCTTTGTACACAGGGTTGCATGCCTTGTCGGCAAAGCTTGTAAAAAGGTGGCTTGCTGGGAGGCCCGGCAAGCCACGCCTTATGGGTAAAATTTGCAAAGATGCTCGATGTTCCAGGAGTTGCTCACTTGGACAGCATCTTCGGTTTCCAGGCGGACTGCACCGGGCCTGGTGACTAGCATTACCCGATAAGGGCCTTCCCACTTCGGCGTCAACTTGTTGGAATTCTTGGCCGACTGAACACGCCGAAGAACAAGGTTGCCTTCCTCAAAGCTTCGGGCATGAACCTTGCGGCAATGGTAGCGGCACAAGGCTTGCTGGTAGCGCGCTGCTCTCACAGCCGCCCGAAGACGATCTTCCTCAAGGAGTGTTGCGCCATCTTGCCGCAATTGATCTTGTTCAAGCTCATCATAAGCGAGCACTCGAGGTGACCCGTATATGAGTTCCGTGGGGAGAGTTGTCTCTGCCCCATATACTAGGGCAAAGGGTGTCTGGCCGGTGGCTCAATTTGGCGTTATCCTGATCGACCAAAGAACCGCCGACAACTCATCAATCGAGCGCCTTCCGCTCTTGTGCAGCCTGTCAAAAGTCTTTGTTCTTAGGCCTCGCAACACTTCAGCATTTGCCCTCTCCACCTGGCCGTTGCTCCCCGGGTGTGCCACGGAAGCAAAACAGACACTGTTGCCGAGGTCTTGGATGTATTGCATGAAGGTGTGGCTTGTGAACTGCCTGCCATTGTCGATGATGACTATGTTCGGCACACGAAAACGGAAAACTAGCCCTTTGAAGAACTTGACGGCTAACTGTGCGGTAACCTTCCTCACTGCCTCCACCACTGGCTACTTTATGAACTTGTCGATTGCGATGTACAAGTACTCAAAGCCCCCGACAGCGCGAGGGAAAGGGCCTAGTATGTTGAGCCCCCAGACCGAAAACGACTAGGAGAGAGGGATTGTTTGAAGGGCTTGAGCTGGCTGATGAAGCTTCTTCGAACGGAACTGGCACGCTTCACATCTAGTTATTAGTGTCGTCGCATCTTGGAGGGCAGTGGGCCAGAAGAAGCCTTGCCGGCAAGGGCCCTCGACCCTATGTGGGAGCCACATATGCCTCCATGTATCTCTGCCAACAGCTCCAGTCCTTCCTCCCGGGGGATGCACTTCAATTTCACACCGTTCGGTCTTTTTCTGTACAGGACGTCATCGACGAACTAGTACAAGGCAGACCGATGGGCTACTTTTTATGCTTCTTCCTGCTCCTCAGGAAGTTCCCCTGTCTGGAGGAAACAGACGATATGTTGTGCCCATGCGTAGCCTGGGACTCGACGGCAAGGACCAAAGGCATCTCTTCCGCCATGGGGGCAGCCGTCTCTACGGCCAGGGCTTGGCGCCCTGCCGGAGCCAGCTGCCCTTTGGCAGGCTCAGAATTCATGGCAACACCCTTGCCGGCGGCCCCTGGGGGCTCGACGAGAAAGTACTTGCCGGGGCCTGATTTCCTCCGCTTGTTTTGCTCCGTTGATGGTTCGACGGATGGTTGACTTAACCGAAGCAAAAAGGTACACGGTTCCATAGGTAGCTTGAATGCAGCGCGCTTTGACAGGTAGTCAGTGATGTCGTACTCCGCTCGGGGAACGTGCTCCGCGTGTATACCGTCAAAGCGCTCCTCCAGCTTCCTCACCTCATCTACGTAGGCCTCCATCAATGGACTCTGATAATCTTTGTTGACTTGTCTGACGACAAGCTGTGAATCACCCTTGACGATGAGCTTCTTCCCCCCGAGGTCTGCCGTGATCCTGAGACCGGCAAGTAGCCCCTCGTACTCAGTAGTGTTGTTTGTGGACATCTCCCTGTGAGAGTGCATCTGGATCACATACTTGAGGTGCTCTCCGGTGGGTGCGACAGGCAGCACACTAGCACCTGTGCCTTGCAGCGAGGAAGCCTCATCAAAGTACATGACCCAGTCGCGACTTGATTCCTTACCGGGGAGAGCAGTCTCCTGGACCTCTTCGTCGGGCGTTGAGGTCCATTCTGCAATGAACTCCACCAAGACTCTGCTCTGTATTGTCAAAGTACTTTCAAACTTCAACCCAAAGCTTGACAACTCCAAGGCCCACTCCACAATCCTTCCGGTTGCATCTGGGTTGTGCAGTATCCGTTGCAATAGGAGGTGGGTGACGACAGTGATCTCGTGGGCTTGGAAGTAATGACGCAACTTCCTCGAGGCCATAAAGAGGCCGAAGAGCAATTTCTGCACACCGGAGTAGCTTGACCTAGCCCCCTGCAAGAGGGAGCTGGCAAAGTAAACCGAATGCTGCATCATCTTCTTCTGCATCACTTCACTTGGCTGCGCGGGCCCTATCCCGATGGCGTCAGACTCTACCGGGGGCCTTGCCTTGCCGGCACCAGGCCCTATGCTACATCTTGAGCTTGCGTTGGTTTTCCCCGAAGAGGAAGGGATGATGCAGCAGAGTAGCGTAAGTATTTCCCTCAGTTTTTGAGAACCAAGGTATCAATCTAGTAGGAGCCCGCGCTCAAGTCCCTTGTACCTGCACAAAGCAATAGCTACTCGCAACCAACGCGATTAGGGGTTGTCAAGCCCTTCACGGTCACTTACGAGAGTGAGATCTGATAGATAGAATATTTTTGGTATTTTTGATATAAAGATGCAAAGTAAAAAGTAAAAGCAAAGTAAATAGCAAAACAATATAAAAGTGATGGAGATTGATATGATGAGAATAGACCCGGGGGCCATAGGTTTCACTAGTGCCTTCTCTCAAGAGCATAAGTATTCTACGGTGGGTGAACAAATTACTATTGAGCAATTGATAGAATTGTGCATAATTATGAGAATATCTAGGCATGATCATGTATATAGGCATCACGTCCGTGACAAGTAGATCAAAACGATTCTGCATCTACTACTATTACTCCACTCATCGACCGCTATCCAGCATGCATCTAGAGTATTAAGTTAAAAACAGAGTAACGCCTTAAGCAAGATGACATGATGTAGAGAGATACATTCATGCAATCTGAAATAAACCTCGTCTTGTTATCCTCGATGGCAACGATACAATATGTGCCTCGCTGCCCCTTCTGTCACTTGGTAAGGACACCGCAAGATCGAACCCAAAGCTAAGCACTTCTCCGATGGCAAGAACTACCAATCTACTTGGCCAAACCAAATGGATAATTTGAAGAGACTTGCAAAGATAACCAATCATGCATAAAAGAATTCAGAAAAGATTGAAATATTATTGATAGATAGACTCGATCATAAACCCACAATTCATCGGTCTCAACGAACACACCGCAAATGTCACATCCCTAGCTTCTGGTAATGCTCTAGGCTAGCTTCATGTGTGCAACATGTTTAAATTTTATGAAATTTGAAATGGGGATGACCAAGCCCTAGCACCAAAGCATTGCAAATAGGTTCAACTTCAAAATATTTTCAAAGAACCCAAATTGGTTTGCAAAAATGTTCATGATCACTGGAAAAGGGTGAAAACCATATCCATAGATGATGGATATTTTTCCAAGACATTTTGGATTTTTTGAATAAACCATATTGTATTTGACTTTGGGCATTTGAATACTATAAATAATTTAAATGTTCAAATAAATGTTGGAAATTGTTAAGGGTCACTGAAATAATTCAGAAAGCACCCATAATTATTTCCAGGATTTTATAAAATGATTTGATATTTTAAATCAAATCCAAAAACAAATTGCAGAAATAGAAAAGAGAAACAGAACAGAAATAAAAGAGAGAAGGACTTACCTGTGAAGCCCACCTGGTGGCCCAACAGGACCGGCCCAGCGTGGCCCAGCCCGCCACCGCTACTCCCCCCCTGTCGTCTTCCTCTTGCCAGTGGGAGCAGCTGCGTGCTCGCACACGCGCGGCCGAGGAGGCCACCTCCTCCCTGCCTGGCTGCCTCCTCCTTCCCTGGTCCCTCCCGCGACGCCACGCAGTCCCGACCCCCTCTCACTTCTCCCTCGCTCTCTGGACCTCCCTCCCCCTCGCTCCTCTGTTTCCCCTCCCGCGACCGAACGAAGCAGCCGCCACCGACGAGAGCCACCGTGGCTACCGGCCACCCCACGGCTCACCGATGCCCCAGGAAGCTCCGCCGGTCCTCCCTCTACCTCCTCAATGAGCCACGAGGCCCCGGACGTGCCACAACACCGCCCTCGATGCCTTCTTCAACCTCGGGACCGCCGGCCATCTTCGTCAAATTCGCCGGCTCCGGACCGTCCCCGACCTCGCCGAGCGTCCCCTCGTCATCGCCGTGAGTCACTGACCCTCTCCCCTAACTCAGCATGCTCCCCTCCGTGCCGTAGCGCCGTTCCCCACGAGCACCGAAGCCACCGTCCGCCATTGCTGTTGCACGCATAGCCTCCGTGCTCCCCTGGCCTCACTGAGCTGCTCTTAGTGCTCCCCATGTCTAGCAGGTGCTGCCCAGCCTCTCCATTTTCTCACTGATGCACCGTAGCGACGCGCCCGAGCACCACCGAACACCATCGCCGCCAAAGCTCGTCGCCGGCATGAGTTCCGGCGACCCCACGACCTCCCACTCGGTCCTCTGGATGCGCGGGAGCAAGGGCCATCCCCTGGTGCCCTCAGCGCGCCAAACTGACGCCTCTAGCGCAAGTCTGGCGTGCCCCGCCGTGTTCTGTGGTCGCCGTCGGCTGGTCTCCGGCGTGCTGACGTGGCGTCATCGTTAGGGGCTAATGACCCTGCTAACTAACCCTGTGACACTGACAGCGGGCCCCGTAGCGGGTCAAAGCCCGAGTCAACGCGGGATTAGCCCCTGTGTCACTGACGTGTGGACCCCACACGTCAGGTTTGACCCGAGCCGGCCCCTGTTGACTTGCTGACGTCATGCCAACGTCATGCTGACGCAGTAATGTTTTCTGGATTTAATTTAATTCTGAAATTCCAGAAAATGCCTAAAACTTCTAAAATTCATAGAAATTCAACCGTAACTCCAAATGAAATAAATTATATATGAAAAATTATCAGAAAAATTCAAGGAATCCATCTGTACCATTTTCATGCATGTTAGAACAACTTATAGCTGCTGTTTAGCACAAATCATATAAAGGGCATTTAAATAATCACATATGGAGTTTGAATTTGAATCTTGTATTCAAACCAACCCCATTTAACTTGTTGCTAGTTACATTAGCTCAAAACACATTCATATTGCCATGTCATAGCATGCATCATTTTGTGCATTGCATTGATTGTGTTTTTCTGTGTTGCCGGTATTTGTCCCCTCTCGATAGACGCGATACTGATGATGTGATCGTTGACACTGATGAAGACTCAATGTTATCTTCAGAAGTGCCAGGCAAGCAAAACCCCCTTGTTCATTCCGATACAATCCTACTCTCTCGCTCCTGCTCTCTTTTACTGCATTAGGACAACATCGATTCATCTGTTACTTGCTGCGGTAGCTGAACCCCTTTATCCTCTGCATGACCTGTCATTGCCACAGTAAATAGATGAAACCCACTAGCATGAGTAGGAGTTGTTTGAGCCCTGTTGTGCCTACTCATTCATGCTTGTTTGTCACGCCTGCTACTGCTTAGAGTTGAGTCAGGTCTGATTCATCCGGGATGAATCAGAGGTGTGTGAACATGTCCTACTGTGTGTGAGCTAAGTGTGTGAATACGATTTGGTAAAGGTAGCGGTGAGAGGCCATGTAGGAGTACATGGTGGGTTGTCTCATTGCAGCCGTCCTCAGGAACTGAGTTCTGTGTTTGTGATCCATGATTCAGCTACTACCACGCATTGGGCCCGAAACCAATGGACCCTCTCAGCTTCTTGATCACCCTTGTCCTCTGTCCAGGAGTTGCAAGTAGTTTCTGGTGTTTGTAGTATGCTGGAGGCCGTGGGCAGCGCTGACCGTAGGGGTGGGCTGTGATGCGGTAGGCACGTGGCACGGTGTACCGGGCGCCCGTTTGGTGTCTCGGGAACCCTGTTCACATTGTTTGGGGCTGTGAGCGAAACTCCGGCCGGATCTCCTCATGGATGGAACCCGAATAGGCGATAAACCTGGACTAGAGACTTAGGTGATTAGGTAGGTCGTGGCCGACACCCACGTTGGGCTTCCGCTTGAAGGTTGCCGAGTACATGTCGTGTAAACGACGGTAAGTGGTGAGAGCGTGTATGAAGAAGTACACCCCTGCAGGGTTAACCTAATCTATTCGAATAGCCGTGTCCGCGGAAAAGGACTTCTGGATTGCTTATATCAGTTCATAGACAAGTGAAAGTGGATACTCTAAAATACGCAAGATAAGCGTGAGTGCTATGGATGGCGTTCTCGTAGGGAGACGGGAGCGGATCCATAGTGGTGTATTGATATGGTGAATATGTGGACTCGTGTGCGCCACCTCAAAAAAGTTACTCGCAGTCGTAGTTCAGGATAGCCACCGAGTCAAAGCTGGCTTGCTGCAGTTAAACCCCACCATCCCCTTTGTTGATAATGATGCATATGTAGATAGTTCTGATGTAAGTCTTGCTGGGTACATTTGTACTCACGTTTGCCTATTTATGTTTTTGCAGAGAGACTTCGGTCTCGCTAGTAGTTTCGCGTGGACTTCGACGTTTAGCTTGTTACCTCAGCTACGATCTTGTGCCCTCGGCAGGATCTGATAGATAGTCAGGCTTCTCAGCCTTTTTCATTTATAGATGTCTGTACCCAGACATGATAGCTTCCGCTTGTGCTTTGATTTGTATGCTCTGAATGTTGGGTCATGAGACCCCTGTTTGTAATATCTCGCTCCTCGGAGCCTATTGAATAAATTACTTGAGTCGTAGAGTCATGTTGTGATGCCATGTTGTATCTGCACATATCGAGCATATTGTGTGTATGCTATTGAAATGCTTGGTATGTGTGGGATCTGACCATCTAGTTGTTTATCTTTAGTAGCCTCTCTTACCGGGAAATGTCTCCTAGTGTTTCCACCGAGCCATGGTAGCTTGCTACTGCTCCGGAACACTTAGGCTGGCCGGCATGTGTCCTTCTTCGTTCCTGTGTCTGTCCCTTCGGGGAAATGTCACGCGATGAATACCGGAGTCCTGTTAGCCCGCTACAGCCCGGTTCACCGGAGTCCTGCTAGCCCAGTGCTACAGCCTGGATTCACTCGCTGATGACCGACACGTTCGATGCTGGGTCATGGATGCCTGTCCCTGTAAGTTTGTGCCACTTTGGGTTTACGACTAGCCATGTCAGCCCGGGCTCCTTATCATATGGATGCTAGCGACACTATCATATACGTGTGCCAAAAGGCGCAAACGGTCCCGGGCAAAGGTAAGACGACACCCGTGGGAATACCGTGTGTGAGGCCGCAAAGTGATATGAGGTGTTACATGCTAGATCGATGTGGCATTGAGTCGGGGTCCTGACAGCGTTGGTATCAGAGCTTGACTGCCTGTAGGATTACCAAGCCAAACTGGTCGAAGTTGAGTCTAGAAATTCTTTAGTTATATAAGGGAATTGATTGTGGGATGGAACGTAAGGCTCTTTTTACTCCTTATACCTCATGGCCTTCTGATCTGAGTCATCATCTTATCTTTCCTACGGGGATTAAGAGCTAGGCTATCTCTTCTTTCTATCAGGATCACGTATTACTAGTCCATAGACTTATAGATTGTTGGATTTAAGTCTCAGCTCAGTTCCTACTATTTCTGTATGTTAACTGTTGATCTCCAAACCTTGATATTGTGCTTCTGAGTGGTTATGCCACCATTTTTGTGAATGTCTCAAATCTTTTCTGAGCATTTACAGTCGTTATGCTGTCCGAGTCATCCCAAGTTTCTAAGTAGTCTGATGCATTTGCAAATCCTTTCCCTCTGGTTTCGATGTTCCTTTATGCCAGCTCAATCACACTAATTGTTGAGTTGAGGTACTCTACTGCCTCGACCTTTATGTTGGAGTTATTGTTATGACCCTAGGTGTCTCAGGGGATCATCTAGTAGTCTAGCCATGTTTTGTGTTCCCAGTGTGATGATTCTGGCCATCATTCTCGAAAGCATCCCGTGATGCTACTTAGTAATAGGTATTCTGTTCCTGGGTTCTTAAACCCGATATTCACCCTACTTACATCATGTTGATAGTGTTGCTAGTTCCTTTAGTATATTAGTAACCTTTGCGATAGTCCTCGAGGTTCATGGTACATCCTTCTTCCAATTACCATGAATCATTCTTGGCAGGAGTTCTTCTGAACCAAAAGATGACAACAAGAGTGCTCCCGATGAGTTCTCCATGCTATGTTGTGACTCTGCCAGCTCAACCTTTCTGCAGGGGTTATCCGGAAGAATTATGTTGAACTTTGTTCGGCATACCAACCCATGTATCCACAACTCAGAAAATCGTATGTTCCTTCGAGTTGTCCCTCTTTAGTTGTCCTCTGACCCTCGCCTATCAATTGATAGTCAAGAGTATGCGTGCGTTCGTTTATCGATGCCTATTACCCTTGTGGTCCGTCAAGCCATTCTGTCCTGAATGACTTGGAGAAACAAACTCCAGTACCTCATCCATATCCAGGATTGGGTCAAAGAAGTCGTGCTCCGCAGATCAAATTGCTAATCCAGCTTTTGTTCTGCTCTACCTTGGAGTATTACATATTTTATATCGAGATTGTTATAGGAATTGCACACCATCCTATGAACTCTTGGTACAGTGATACTTCTTGCCATCACTGTTCATTCCTCGGTTCCTGTGTTATTGTAACCGGAATGCCGACAAGTGGATCATGGCATGTGAAATCAATACTGCTAGCAACTTTGTTGCTTGGTAGTTAAATGGATGATAACCTCATTCTCAGCGTATTGATTATTGAATCGTCACCCTAAGACTGATCGTGCTATCTAGTTCTTATCTCGGTGCACCCTTCGATTGACGAGTTAGGATCTTGTCAAGTCCTCACTCATTTGATCATATCGTCTTGCCCTCAAAAGCGAGATTGTTCTCGAGCTTAGTAACATACCGGTGGTTCGTGATTTTCCGAAGATCTTCTCGGAAGTATTACCAGGTTGTCACCTGACCGCTATGTTGAGCTCGTGATCAAGTTGGTTTCTTGTGAACCACCCTCTCTCCAAGATCGGTGTTAGATATCCCTGAGCTAGTTGGTTAAGCTAGACAACAACTTGGAGAGTTGGAAGATAAAATCTTGCCTGACTTAGTTCGTTCCAAAGGGATATTCTTGTGTAGTGTGTGTTGAAGAAAGGTGATATCTTCATCGATTGGTCCCTGTGATCAGTTATTGGACTTATTGCCTGATAAAACTTTGATTTGAGTATGGGCTATCGTCAAATCAAATCAGTACCAACGATGCTCGTAATGTTGTCTTATTCGTGGTTGATCCCTCGAGCATACACCATTACATCTTTGGTCCGACCAATGCTATCACCGTGTTCACTTAACTATGGAATTCCTTTTAAAAGGAAACCCGGATGAATTGTTGTTGAGCCCATTGACAACATCCTTATCTCCTCCATGATTTTGTTGAACATTAAGCTAGTGTTGGAAATTTTTGAAAGCATTTGTTCATGCTAGCTCATGAAGCATATGTTTGGATGAAGGTAGTGACTTCCTTTAATTCATGTGCATCTGATGCAAGTTGCCGCCGTGGATTCGAGAAAGTCAATGTTGCTTTCTTTGGAATCATTCCAAATCAGTCATGCACACGTGCGAAGAATGCTGTGGTTTGAAGACTTGCAACCTTCAATCTATATGTATCCCTAGCACACCAAGCCACTGATTGATTTGTTCAAGGAGAAGGAGTTCCTTCATAAGAGCTAATCCGGACTTATGTAAGGACTTCGATACCCTCGTTGATGGTTCCCCCTCCAGAACTCGGTAGTGTTTTATTATAAGACTACCACGTGGTCATGTTTGTCTGGGACAACGTGTTCACATGTTTGTAGCAGAACCAGCTCATGTTTTGAAGCTTGCTATCATAGTTCATTCCCCGAGAATCTCGCAACGTCATCTCGTCGATTCGTGTTGCAAACTTCCGTTTTTCTTCCTAGACTCGATGAGTCTGGAATATCCTGACACCAACCAGATCTGAATCTCAGGCAGATATGATGGTTGGAATATTTCCCAAGAATTATAATATTGGTCGCGCGATAACCGGTAAAGTGGATGTCGTGGCCAACACACCTAGCCGGAAGACCTGTTATTATAATATCTTGATAGATGAAGTTGGCCACCCCCCATAGGGATTTCGTAGGGTTTACTCCCTAGTTGCCCTATGGATTTTTGTGTTCCCGAAGTCCGACCTTTACTTGATGTTCTAGATACCAAACCATTTCAATGAATGGGATACGCTAGCACATCAAGGAGAACATTAGAAGCGGAGTGCTAAATGTCTCTCGGTCGATCATCCAGATTTTATTTCCTTGGCCCCGTCAAGGGTGAAATCTGAGAAGGTGTTATCTTCCTTTGCATCTGCATCCTCCATCACCATTCATCATGGTAGCAAGTTGTGTTGCCAGGATCCTTGACACGGATGTTGGTAAAACCTTGATGATTATGGAATTGCTCAAGTTCTTGAGAGCACGCGCAAGTGCTAGGTTTAATCATCGGCATTAACTGTATAGCGCTCTCAGTTTCCTCGGCAATGCTATAACCATTCCAATAGTGGAATAACTCTCTATTGTTGAGCCTCTCCCCAGTTACTAGAATCATTCCCAGCATTTGCATTTTGTTCCCAGCTTGCACCGCCAATGTGTCATTCTACCATGGGTCTCTTCCATTACCGGTGATAAGCAAATTCATCCATTACGTTGTCTTCAACAAGGTAATCCACATCATCCAAGTCCGAGTATGCCATTCTACCGACCCCCTCCAAACGATCGCTCGAGAATTGTCTTAGGCTGGTTTAAAGAGTTTCAATGATCTCTGAATCAAAAGTAATTCTTTTTGCCACTTAAGGTAATAATCTACGAATCACCCTCCTCCAGGATGTTTCGTCGTGGTATCATGGCAACTCAACTCCTCGCTACGTTGACAATCGTTTACCACCTTCTTAGGTGTGGAATTGTTGTCTACCTAGTGAACCTTCGTCATCCGTTTCTTTCCACCCCTCTTGATGTGTATCTCGTGTCTCAACCCGAGAGATGGTCCTATGTCTCATTCCGTGAGTTGTTCGATCTTCGAGAAGATCGACCCTTCTAGAGTCTCCTTCTTCCCTCCATGTCATGTTGACAGGGTTTTTCAAGGCAAGACTTCAAGGCAATGATGGTGAATGAATCAACGTTCAACTGAAGTGCACCCTGGATTGTGAAGATTATACTAGTTTGCGTTTCCCCTTCACCTTACCCTACGCTTGAATCTCGAGACGAGATTCTTGTTTAGTGGGGGTGAGTTGTCACATCCCTAGCTTCTGGTAATGCTCTAGGCTAGCTTCATGTGTGCAACATGTTTAAATTGTATGAAATTTGAAATGGGGATGACCAAGCCCTAGCACCAAAGCATTGCAAATAGGTTCAACTTCAAAATATTTTCAAAGAACCCAAATTGGTTTGCAAAAATGTTCATGATCACTGGAAAAGGGTGAAAACCATATCCATAGATGATGGATATTTTTCCAAGACATTTTGGATTTTTTGAATAAACCATATTGTATTTGACTTTGGGCATTTGAATACTATAAATAATTTAAATGTTCAAATAAATGTTGGAAATTGTTAAGGGTCACTGAAATAATTCAGAAAGCACCCATAATTATTTCCAGGATTTTATAAAATGATTTGATATTTTAAATCAAATCCAAAAACAAATTGCAGAAATAGAAAAGAGAAACAGAACAGAAATAAAAGAGAGAAGGACTTACCTGTGAAGCCCACCTGGTGGCCCAACAGGACCGGCCCAGCGCGGCCCAGCCCGCCACTGCTACTCCCCCCCTGTTGTCTTCCTCTTGCCAGTGGGAGCAGCTGCGTGCTCGCACGCGCGCGGCCGAGGAGGCCACCTCCTCCCTGCCTGGCTGCCTCCTCCTTCCCTGGTCCCTCCCGCGACGCCACGCAGCCCCGACCCCCTCTCACTTCTCCCTCGCTCTCTGGACCTCCCTCCCCCTCGCTCCTCTGTTTCCCCTCCCGCGACCGAACGGAGCCGCCGCCACCGACGAGAGCCACCGTGGCTACCGGCCACCCCACGGCTCACCGACGCCCCAGGAAGCTCCGCCGGTCCTCCCTCTACCTCCTCAACGAGCCACGAGGCCCCGGACGTGCCACAACACCGCCCTCGATGCCTTCTTCAACCTCGGGACCGCCGGCCATCTTCGTCAAATTCGCCGGCTCCGGACCGTCCCCGACCTCGCCGAGCGTCCCCTCGTCATCGCCGTGAGTCACTGACCCTCTCCCCTAACTCAGCATGCTCCCCTCCGTGTTGTAGCGCCGTTCCCCACGAGCACCGAAGCCACCGTCCGCCATTGATGATGCACGCATAGCCTCCGTGCTCCCCATGTCTAGCAGGTGCTGCCCAGCCTCTCCATTTGCTCACTGATGCACCGTAGCGACGCGCCCGAGCACCACCGAACACCATCGCCGCCAAAGCTCGTCGCCGGCATGAGTTCCGGCGACCCCACGACCTCCCACTCGGTCCTCTGGATGCGCGGGAGCAAGGGCCATCCCCTGGTGCCCTCAGCGCGCCAAACTGACGCCTCTAGCGCAAGTCCGGCGTGCCCCGCCGTGTTCTGTGGTCGCCGTCGGCTGGTCTCCGGCGTGCTGACGTGGCGTCGTCGTTAGGGGCTAATGACCCTGCTAACTAACCCTGTGACACTGACAGCGGGCCCCGTAGCGGGTCAAAGCCCGAGTCAACGCGGGATTAGCCCCTGTGTCACTGACGTGTGGACCCCACACGTCAGGTTTGACCCGAGCCGGCCCCTGTTGACTTGCTGACGTCATGCCAACGTCATGCTGACGCAGTAATGTTTTCTGGATTTAATTTAATTCTGAAATTCCAGAAAATGCCTAAAACTTCTAAAATTCATAGAAATTCAACCGTAACTCCAAATGAAATAAATTATATATGAAAAATTATCAGAAA
Organism: Triticum aestivum; assembly: GCF_018294505.1. NCBI lineage: Eukaryota > Viridiplantae > Streptophyta > Magnoliopsida > Poales > Poaceae > Triticum > Triticum aestivum. The sequence goes on from NC_057812.1 coordinate 275,119,083, forward strand.
AATTCAAGGAATCCATCTGTACCATTTTCATGCATGTTAGAACAACTTATAGCTGCTGTTTAGCACAAATCATATAAAGGGCATTTAAATAATCACATATGGAGTTTGAATTTGAATCTTGTATTCAAACCAACCCTATTTAACTTGTTGCTAGTTACATTAGCTCAAAACACATTCATATTGCCATGTCATAGCATGCATCCTTTTGTGCATTGCATTGATTGTGTTTTTCTGTGTTGCCGGTATTTGTCCCCTCTCGATAGACGCGATACCGATGATGTGATCGTTGACACTGATGAAGACTCAATGTTATCTTCAGAAGTGCCAGGCAAGCAAAACCCCCTTGTTCATTCCGATACAATCCTACTCTCTCGCTCCTGCTCTCTTTTACTGCATTAGGACAACATCGATTCATCTGTTACTTGCTGCGGTAGCTGAACCCCTTTATCCTCTGCATGACCTGTCATTGCCACAGTAAGTAGATGAAACCCACTAGCATGAGTAGGAGTTGTTTGAGCCCTGTTGTGCCTACTCATTCATGCTTGTTTGTCACGCCTGCTACTGCTTAGAGTTGAGTCAGGTCTGATTCATCCGGGATGAATCAGAGGTGTGTGAACATGTCCTACTGTGTGTGAGCTAAGTGTGTGAATACGATTTGGTAAAGGTAGCGGTGAGAGGCCATGTAGGAGTACATGGTGGGTTGTCTCATTGCAGCCGTCCTCAGGAACTGAGTTCTGTGTTTGTGATCCATGATTCAGCTACTACCACGCATTGGGCCCGAAACCAATGGACCCTCTCGGCTTCTTGATCACCCTTGTCCTCTGTCCAGGAGTTGCAAGTAGTTTCTGGTGTTTGTAGTATGCTGTAGGCCGTGCGCAGCACTGACCGTAGGGGTGGGCTGTGATGCGGTAGGCACGTGGCCGGGTAAACCGGGCGCCCGTTTGGTGTCACGGAACCCTGTTCACATCGTTTGGGGCTGTGAGCGAAACTCCGGCCGGATCTCCTCATGGATGGAACCCGAATAGGCGATAAACCTGGACTAGAGACTTGAGTGTTTAGGTAGGCCGTGGCCGACACCCACGTTGGGCTTCCGCTTGAAGGTTGCCGAGTACATGTCGTGTAAACGGCGGTAAGTGGTGAGAGCGTGTGTGAAGAAGTACACCCCTGCAGGGTTAACATCATCTATTCAAATAGCCGTGTCCGCGGAAAAGGACTTCTGGGTTGCTTATATCAGTTCATAGACAAGTGAAAGTGGATACTCTAAAATACGCAAGATAAGCGTGAGTGCTATGGATGGCGTTCTCGTAGGGAGACGGGAGCGGATCCATAGTGGTGTATTGATATGGTGAATATGTGGACTCGTGTGCGCCACCTCAAAAGAGTTACTTGCAGTCGTAGTTCAGGATAGCCACCGAGTCAAAGCTGGCTTGCTGCAGTTAAACCCCACCATCCCCTTGTTGAAAATGATGCATATGTAGTTAGTTCTGATGTAAGTCTTGCTGGGTACATTTGTACTCACGTTTACCTGTTTTATGTTTTTGCAGAGAGACTTCAGTCTCACTAGTAGTTCCACATGGACTTCGACGTTTAGCTTGTTACCTCAGCTACGATCTTGTGCCCTCGGCAGGATCTGATAGATAGTCAGGCTTCTCAGCCTTTTTCATTTATAGATGTCTGTACTCAGACATGATAGCTTCCGCTTGTGCTTTGACTTGTATGCTCTGATTGTTGGGTCATGAGACCCATGTTTGTAATGTCTCGCTCCTCGGAGCCTATTGAATAAACTACTGAGTCGTAGAGTCATTTTGTGATGCCATGTTGTATTGCACATATCGAGCATATTGTGTGTATGTTATTGAAATGCTTGGTATGTGTGGGATCTGACTATCTAGTTGTTTATCTTTAGTAGCCTCTCTTACCGGGAAATGTCTCCTAGTGTTTCCACCGAGCCATGGTAGCTTGCTACTGCTCCGGAACACTTAGGCTGGCCGGCATGTGTCCTTCTTCGTTCATGTGTCTGTCCCTTCGGGGAAATGTCACGCGATGAATACCGGAGTCCTGTTAGCCCGCTACAGCCCGGTTCACCAGAGTCCTGCTAGCCCAGTGCTACAGCCTGGATTCACTCGCTGATGACCGACACGTTCGATGCTGGGTCATGGATGCCTGTCCCTGTAAGTTTGTGCCACTTTGGGTTTACGACTAGCCATGTCAGCCCGGGCTCCTTATCATATGGATGCTAGCGACACTATCATATACGTGTGCCAAAAGGCGCAAACGGTCCCAGGCAAAGGTAAGACGACACCCGTGGGAATACCGTGCGTGAGGCCGCAAAGTGATATGAGGTGTTACATGCTAGATCGATGTGGCATTGAGTCGGGGTCCTGACAGCGTAAATAAGATTACATCGAATAGATCTCCACAAGAGAGGGGGAGAACTTTGTATTGAGATTCAAAGAGAGAGAAGAAGCCATCTAGCTACTAACTATGGACCCGAAGGTCTGAGGTAAACTACTCACACTTCATCGGAGGGGCTAGGATGATGTAGAAGCCCTCCATGATGACAGCCCTCTTCCGGTGGAGCTCCGGAACAGGCCCCAAGATGGGATCTCGTGGATACAGAAAGTTGCGACGGTGGAATTTGGTTTTTGGCTCCTGTTCTGATCATTTGGGGGTACGTGTGTATATATAGGAGGAAGGAGTACGTCGGTGAAGCACCGAGGGGCCCACGAGGCAGGGGCGCGCCCTAGGGGGGCGCCCCCCACCCTCGTGACCACCTCTTTGATCCCTTGCAGTAGGGTCCAAGTCTCCTGGATCACGTTCGGTGAGAAAATCACGTTTCCGAAGATTTTATTCCGTTTGGACTCCGTTTGCTGTTTATCTAAAACACTGAAATAGGCAAAAAAACAGCAATTCTGGGCTGGGCCTCTGGTTAATAGGTTAGTCCCAAAAATAATATAAAAGTGGAAAATAAAGCCCAATATAGTCAAAAATAGTAGATAATATAGCATGGAGCAATCAAAAAAATTTAGATACGTTGGAGACATATCAGGCATCCCCAAGCATCATAAAAAGAGATTTTTTGATGCGGAGTGCTACTTGGCATAATTTCAATGCAAATCTTCTTAATTGTGGTATGAATATTCAGATTAGAAGGATTCAAGACAAAAGTTTATATTGACATAGAAAATAATAATACTTCAAGCATACTAACAAAGCAATTGTGTCTTCTCAAAATAACATGGCCAAAGAAAGTTATCCCTACAAAATCATATAGTCTGGCTATGCTCCATCTTCCCCACACAAAGAATTTAAATCATGCACAACCCCGATGACAAGCCAAGCAATTGTTTCATACTCTAACTTTTTCAAAACTTTTTCAATCTTCACGCAATACATGAGCGTGAGCCATGGATATAGCACTATAGGTGGAATAGAATGGTGGTTGTGGAGAAGACAAAAAGGAGAAGATAGTCTCACATCAACTAGGCGTATCAACGGGCTATGGAGATGCCCATCAATAGATATCAATGTGAGTGAGTAGAGATTGCCATGCAATGGATGCACTAGAGCTATAAATGCATGAAAGATCAACAAAAGAAACTAGTGGGTGTGCATCCAACTTGCTTGCTCACGAAGACCTAGGGCAATTTGAGGAAGCCCATCATTGGAATATACGAGCCAAGTTCTATAACGTAAAATTCCCACTAGTATATGAAAGTGACAACATATGAGACTCTCTATATGAAGAACATGGTGCTACTTTGAAGCACAATATATGAGACTCGCTATATCATGGTGCTACTTTGAAGCACAAGTGTGGAAAAAAGGATAGTAGCATTGCCCCTTTTTTATTTATTTATTTTTTGGGCCTTCCTTTTTTTATTTGGCCTTTCTCCTTTTTTTTGGGACAATGCTCTATTGAATGATGATCATCACACTTCTATTTATTTACAACTCAATGATTACAACTCGATACTAAAACAAAGTATGACTCTATATGAATGCCTCCGGCGGTGTACTGGGATATGCAATGAATCACGAATGACAAGTATGAAAGAATTATGAACGGTGGCTTTGCCACAAATACTATGTCAACAACATGATCATGCTAAGCAATATGACAATGATGGATGTGTCATGATGAACTAGATGGTGGAAAGTTGCATGGCAATATATCTCGGAATGGCTATGGAAATGCCATAATAGGTAGGTATGGTGGCTGTTTTGAGGAAGGTATATGGTAGGTGTATGATACTGGCGAAAGTTGCGCGGTATGAGAGAGGCTAGCAAAGGTGGAAGGGTGAGAGTGCGTATAATCCATGGACTCAACATTAGTCATAAAGAACTCATATACTTATTGCAAAAATTTACAAGTTATCAAAGCAAAGTATTACGCGCATGCTCTTAGGGGGATAGATTGGTAGGAAAAGACCATCGCTCGTCCCCGACCGCCACTCATAAGGAAGACAATCAATAAATAAATCATGCTCCGACTTCATCACATAACGGTTCACCATACGTGCATGCTACGGGAATCACAAACTTCAACACAAGTATTCTTTAAATTCACAACTACTCAACTAGCATGACTTTAATATTATCACCTCCATATCTCAAAACAATTATCATGCTTCAATCTTTTCTTAGTATTCAACACACTCAAAAGAAAGTTTCACAAATCTTGAATACCAAGCATATTATTATTAGGCAAATTAACATGCTATTAAGAGACTCTCAAATTAATTTAAGTGAAGCATGAGAGACCAATAGTTTCTTTAAAACAAATCCACCACCGTGCTCTAAAAGATCTAAGTGAAGCACATAGAGCAAAATTATCTAGCTCAAAATATATAAGTGAAGCACATAGAGCAAAATTACCTAGCTCAAAAGATATAAGTGAAGCATATAGAGCAAAATTATCTAGCTCAAAAGATATAAGTGAAGCACATAGAGTGTTCTATCAAATTTTAATTCATGTATGGATCTCTCAAAAGGTGTGTACAGCAAGGATGATTGTGGCATACTAACAAACAAACACAAATAATAGAAGACGCTCCAAGCAAAACACATATCATGTTGGTGAATAAAAATATAGCTCCAAGTAAATTACCGATGGAAGTGGACGAAAAGAGGGGATGCCTTCCGGGGCATCCCCAAGCTTTGACTTTTTGGTGTCCTTGGATTATCTTGGGGGTGCCATGGGCATCCCCAAGCTTAGGCTTTTGCCACTCCCTGTTCCATGATCCATCAAAAGAATTCACCCAAAACTTGAAAACTTCACAACACAAAACTCAAGATAGAAAACTCGTGAGCTCCGTTAGCGAAAGAAAACAAAAGACCACTTCAAGGTAATGTAATGACCTCATTATTTATTTATATTGGTGTTAAAACTACTGTATTCCAACTTCTCTATGGATTATAAACTATTTTACTAGCCATAGATTCATCAAAATAAGCAAACAACACACGAAAAACAGAATCTGTCAAAAACAGAACAGTCTGTAGTAATCTGTATCTAGCGCAAGATCTGGAACCCCAAAAATTCTAAAATAAATTTAGGGACGTGAGGAATTTATCTATTAATCATCTTCAAAAGGAATTAACTAAATATCGCTCTTCAAATAAAAACTACAGTAGTTCTCGTGAGCTCTAAAGTTTCTGTTTTTTACAGCAAGTTCAACAAGACTTTCCCCAAGTCTTCCCAACGGTTCTACTTGGCATAAGCACTAATTAAACACAAAAAACACAACCAAAACAGAGGCTAAATAATTTATTTATTACTAAACAGGAGCAAAAAGCAAGGAATAAAAATAAAATTGGGTTGCCTCCCAACAAGCGCTATCGTTTAACGCCCCTAGCTAGGCATAACAAGCAAGGATAGATCTAAGTATTGCCATAGTAATAAGATAGATCGGTGAAACTCATTTCATATTCTCTACGTTCGGCAGCAAGTTTTCTTTGAGGCAAGCAAAAGTAATCAAAAGGATTAAATTTAACAGGACAAAAGTCCCTAAGATCAACCTTGGGAGGTATAGGTTCCTCCTTTGGTCCTTCATAATGCACCACCAAATCATCATTATAAGCATTCTTTTGACAGAACTTTGTGAGCCTATATTCAAGAGAATATCCTAGTTCATTATTTCAAATAGCCAAATCATCATTAAGATCAGAAATTCTATCAACTAAAACATTGGTAGGAACCTTTCTTCTAAGATTTTCATTGAAAGCAACATAATCTAGAGATTGAAAACGCATTATTTCTTCTTGATCAAAGAGGATAGCCTCTATGGGAGGACGGCAAGCGTCCACCCTATAATGCGCAAAGAATTATTTGGCTTCTCTTATTATGAATCTAAACTCATGAGCCAAAAAGATAGTAGCGGCACGCTTAACAGAAGAATGCTCAATATTAGAAAAATCTAGAAAAATCCTTTGTATAGAAGGATGCATGTGCATGAATTGTCTTTCAAGTTCAACTACAAGCATGGCAATAGCGTCCGCAAGGCTACTAGTTCTGTGAAGGATAGAACTACCCATAGAAGGTAAAGCACCGGCACAAGTAAAGAAATCTTGAATAACTCCTTTTCCAACAATATTACCACTACCAACACGGAATTTTTTTTGTATGAAAGATGGTAGGTTCTTTAGCAGGAGTATTAGAATTTTCCATGATATTGTTATCGCCCAAATTGGCGATAACTTCCCCAGTTTCAGACATAACGACAAGCAGGCAAACAAACTAACACACAATCAAACAAAAAGGCAAATAGAGAGGGAGGATAGAGAGAGAGGGCGGATAAAACGGCAAGGGTGAATTGGGGGGAGAGGAAAACGAGAGGAAAATGGCAAATAATGTAATGCGAGAGATAGGGATTGTGATGGGTACTTGGTACGTTGACTTTTTGCGTAGACTCCCCGGCAACGGCGCCAGAAATCCTTCTTGCTACGTCTTGAGCTCGCGTTGGTTTTCCCCAAAGAGGAAGGGATGATGCAGGAGAGTAGCGTAAGTATTTCCCTCAGTTTTTGAGAACCAAGGTATCAATCCAGTAGGAGCCCATGCTCAAGTCCCACGTACCTGCACAAAGCAATAGCTACTCGCAACCAATGCGATTAGGGGTTGTCAAGCCCTTCACGGTCACTTATGAGAGTGAGATCTGATAGACAGAATATTTTTGGTATTTTTGATATAAAGATGCAAAGTAAAAAGTAAAAGCAAAGTAAATAGCAAAACAATATAAAAGTGATGGAGATTGATATGATGAGAATAGACCCGGGGGCCATAGGTTTCACTAGTGGCTTCTCTCAAGAGCATAAGTATTCTACGGTGGGTGAACAAATTACTATTGAGAAATTGATAGAATTGTGCATAATTATGAGAATATCTAGGCATGATCATGTATATAGGCATCACGTCCGTGACAAGTAGATCAAAACGATTCTGCATCTACTACTATTACTCCACTCATCGACCGCTATCCAGCATGCATCTAGAGTATTAAGTTAAAAACAGAGTAACACCTTAAGCAAGATGACATGATGTAGAGAGATAAATTCATGCAATATGAAATAAACCCCATCTTGTTATCCTCGATGGCAACGAAACAATACATGCCTTGCTGCCCCTTCTGTCACTGGGTAAGGACACCGCAAGATCGAACCCAAAGCTAAGCACTTCTCCCATGGCAAGAGCTACCAATCTAGTTGGCCAAACCAAACGGATAATTCAAAGAGACTTGCAAAGATAACCAATCATGCATAAAAGAATTCAGAGAAGATTCAAATATTATTCATAGATAGATTTGATCATAAACCCACAATTGATCGGTCTCAACAAACACACGCAAAAAGAAGATTACATCGAATAGATCTCCACAAGAGAGGGGGAGAACTTTGTATTGAGATTCAAAGAGAGAGAAGAAGCCATCTATCTACTAACTATGGACCCGAAGGTCTGAGGTAAACTACTCACACTTCATTGGAGGGGCTAGGATGATGTAGAAGCCCTCCGTGATGACGGCCCTCTTCCGGCGGAGCTCCGGAACAGGCCCCAAGATGGGATCTCGTGGATACAGAAAGTTGCGGCGGTGGAATTAGGTTTTTGGCTCCTGTTTTGGTCGTTTGGGGGTACGTGTGTATATATAGGAGGAAGGAGTACATCGGTGGAGCACCGAGGGGCCCATGAGGCAGGGGGCACGCCCTAGGGGGGGGGCCACCCTCATGACCACCTCTTTGATCCCTTGTAGTAGGGTCCAAGTCTCCTGGATCATGTTCGGTGAGAAAATCACGTTTCCGAAGATTTTATTCCGTGTGGACTCCGTTTGATATTCTGTTTATCCGAAACACTGAAATAGGCAAAAAACAGCAATTCTGGGCTGGGCCTCCGGTTAATAGGTTAGTCCCAAAATAATATAAAAGTGGAAAATAAAGCCCAATATAGTCCAAAACAGTAGATAATATAGCATGGAGCAATCAAAAATTATATATACGTTGGTGACGTATCACCCTGCCGGGGGAATCTCTGACTTGCCATCCGCCGGTCTTGCCATTGCCACTGCCTCCTCGTCGACCTCCCTCTGCGCCACTAGTGCGGCGCTGACCACTTGATTCGTTGCTGCCAGATACAGCAGCAACGACTCTTGTGGCTTAGGCGCAACCAATATTGGCATAGAGGAAAGGTATTTCTTCAGATCCTGCAATGCTACCTCGGCCTCTAGGGTCCACTCCATTGGGCCTGCCTTCTTCAAGATTTTAAAAAAGGGAAGGGCACACTCAGCAGACTTGGAGATGAATCTACTCATGGAGGCAACGCAGCCAGTGAGCCAGCGCACATCATTCATCCGCTTGGCTAACTCAATCTGCTCAATAGCCTTGATCTTGTCTGGGTTTGCCTCGATCCCATGCTGCGACACAAAGAACCCAAGAAGTTTGCCGGACGGAACATTGAAGACACACTTCTCAGGGTTCAGCTTGAGGTTGATCTTGTGCAGGTTGGCAAACGTCTCTTCTAAGTCTTGTACAAGAGTTGCCTTGTCCTTGGTTTTTACCATTATGTCATCCATGTGTGCTTCCATATTTCTATGCAGCTGGGGTTCAAAACCAATTTGGACCGCTCTTGCAAACGTTGAGCCAGCACTCTTCAACCCGAAAGGCATCCATAAAAAGCAATACGTAGCACCATATGGGGTGATAAATGTTATCTTCTCTTCATCTTCTCTTGTCATGACGATCTGGTGGTAGCCCGAGTAGGCGTCGAGGAATGACAACAGATCACACCCCGGCCGTGGAGTCAACAATCTGGTCGATGCGCAGCAACGGGAAGGGGTCCTTAGGACAAGCCTTATTGATATCTGTGTAGTCAGTACGCAGCCTCCACTTCCCATTTGCCTTGCGCACCACCACCGGATTGGCCAACCACGTCGGATGGAGCACTCCTCTCACCAAACCCGCCGCTTCCAATTTCCTGATCTCCTCTGTGATGAACTCCTATCGTTCCAAAGCTTTCTTCCTGACCTTCTGCTTGACGGGTCGCGCATGGGGACAGATAGCAAGGTGGTGTTCAATCACTTCTCTGAGAACATCGGGGATGTCGGATGCTTGCCATGCAAACACATCGACATTCGCCTGCAGGAAAGTGACGAGCGCGCTTTCCTATTTGCTATCGAGGGTGGAGCTTATGGTGAAAGCCCCTCCCGTGCCATCCTCCTTGACGGACACCCTCTTGGTTTTTGGTGGTGCAGCTCTGGATTTCTTGCTCTAGACGGTGGAGCTCTCTGGCATGTCCTCGACGGTAGCACAACACTCCAAAGAGGTGCACTTGCCGGAGTGGGTGCGAGAGGTCTTGTCGGGCTTCTTCTTCCCTCCCGGGGCTTCAGCGGCAGGAGCAAGTGCCTTGGCGGCAGCTGCTGCAACTGCTTCCCGGTAGAGTAGGTCAGCGCAGATCAGCGCATCCTTCTTGTCGCAGGGGATGGTGATGATGGTCATCGGCCCAGGCATCTTCAGCGTGTTGTAGGCGTAATGTGACGCCGCCATGAACTTGGCTAGTGCCGGGCGACCGAGGATCTCGTTGTAGGGCAAGGGGATCTCGGCTTCGTCGAAGACAATCCTCTCCGTCCTGTAGTTCAACTCGCCCCCAAATGTCACGGGCAACGTGACCTTCCCCTTCGGCTGACTCCTTCCTGGATTGATCCCATGAAAAGTGCCTGCTTCCTCGAGATCTCCATCAGGAATTTACAGCCTCTTGATCACAACAGGCGAGATCAAGTTCAGAACGGCCCCGCCATCGACTAACATCTTGTTCACCTTGAGGTTGCGTATCGTTGGTGAAACCAACAATGGCAAGCACCCGACCGCAGTTGTGCGATCAGGGTGGTCCTCGGTGTCAAAGATGATAGGCGTGCTGGACCACTTCAGTGGCTTCTGAGCATCGAATGATGGCTCCGCTGCTGTGATCTCACGCGCCCACTGCTTGAGCTGGCAATGAGAGGTATGGAGCGAGGCCCCATCATCGACGCACATGGCCTCCGTAGCCTTCTGGAACTCATGCTCGCCTGACTCGTCGTCTTCGTCATGATCATCGTCTTCCTGCTTCTTGTCGCGGTCTCGAGCGGGCCTCTCTTGCTGGTTATCCTTGTCGCGGCGACCTCCTTGGCTGCTATGCTTCTTGTCGGATCCCTCGGCACCATCCTGGCCCTTCTCCTTGTCCCGCCTCTCATACTCAGCTTTTTGCTTCTCAGCAAGCAGCTCGACTTGTCGGCAGTTCTGGAGGTCAGGGCCCTTGGTGCGATGGTTCTTGCAATACTGCTTGCTGGAGCCCCCCGGCTTGTCGGCATCCACCAAGGCCCGGCAAGCGGCGCACCCGGCAATTTCCTTGTCGGGGTCGTCTGCCTTAGCCTTCTTGGTGGCGCCGGTGCTATCGGATCCCTCGACGGCAAGCACTATCTTGCCCTTGTGTTTCCTATTGCGACGCTGACCCTTCTTCGTCGGGGCGGCGGTGTCTTCATTAGTAGAGTCGGTTTCCATGCCGGTATCCTCGTCGGGGTACTTCCTTCCCTCTTCAGCCCGGGCGCACCTATCAGCCAGAATATAAAGTTCGGCCACATCCTTAACCTTGTTCATCGCCAGCTCTTCACGCATCTTGCAGTTGCGCACGTTCTGATGGAACGCACTAATCACGGCGTCGGGATGAACATCGGGGATGTTGTACTACACCCGGCTAAACCTCTGGATGTACTTGCATAGGGTTTCCCCTTCCTTCTAGGGAGTGATATGCAAATCACTGGCCTGTCCATGAGCTTGGTGGCCTCCGGTGAAGGCACCAACGAACTCATGGCACAGATCCGACCAAGAAGAAATGGAATCTGTCGGCAAGTGCATCAACCAAGACATGACGTTGGGCTTCAGTGCCACCAGGAAGTAACTGGCAAGCACCTTGTCGTCATGAGCTCCGGCAGCTTGCATCGCGATGGTGTAGATGCTGAGGAACTCTGATGGATGGGTCTTGCCGTTGTACTTCTCGCCGACGTCGGGTTTGAACGTGCGGTGGGACGGCCACTGGAACTGCCACAGCTCAAGGGTAAAGGCTGAGCAACCTACCTCGCAAGGTCAGCCGTCGGAGCCCCCCGGTGCTGGGTGGTCCATAGCAGGTCCCGCCCGCTTATCCAACTGGTGGCGTGTATCGCGCCGGTGCTCGATGGTGGTTCGAGCGTCTTCAAGGGCGTGCTCCCGAAGAACTTGGCGTTGGTCGCGGTGGGTCCGTGGGTCGGACGACGCTATGGAAATGTTATCACATGCGTCGTCACGACGGACCGGCACTAGCGGCAACTGGCGCGGCGGAGGAGGGTGTATTGTGGCTGCAACTCCCCCGGTTCTACCACCGCTGGCATGTGGTGGCTCGACGGAGCGCCGGTCCGAGGGCCCCGCTGATCGCGGATCATCTTTATTGGCGACGGTGATGAGGCTCCTGATGGTGGCCCTCCACTCATCGAGCTTTTCCGCAGTAGGGGGGAGTCGAGGAGTAACTGTGCGCGCACCAAAGCTTCCGCTGGCGTGGGTGGCGGCGAGAGCTGCGTGGACCGTGGCGCGCTTCGACTTCTAACCACGTTAGAAGGAGATCTATCACGGCCCAGCGGCTGCGTGGCACTTTCGCTAGCACTTCGGCGGGCATGCTGGCCTTATTCGTCCCGTATATGATGCACAGGACTCTTCCCACGGCGGCGCCCGGGATCTCCAGCATGGTGGCGCTGCTCGTCACGCGCACCCTCGGAAGAGCGTGCTGCGGGCGCCGGTGTAGGCGTCCTGGAGGCTGCTGCGCCGCCCGTAGGGGGCACAATGACACCCCTGGAGGGCCCCGCGCCGCCTGCAGGGGGCCCAGCCCCGTCTTTGGATTTGGCGATGTGTGGCCCGTCGTCTGGCACACGAACGATGCCGCTCTCCAGGCTCTAACTGCCAGAGCGATGCTGGTGCTCGCGGCCCGCGGCTCAGGTTCTGTCCGCGACCGGCCCGCTGCTCGTCCGCACTGGCACGGGCTGTTCGGCTCCCGATGTGCCGATCGCCGTGATCATCTTCTTCTTTGGAGGCATGGAGATGAAGAACCGCTAGGCCAACTGCTAGATCAGATTCCCACGACTGCGCCCCTACCTGGCGCGCCAAAGATGTCGGTGGAAACGACACCTATGGGATCACTAGAATCCCTTCTACGGTTGGCGGGCGCGGGGTTGTGAGAAGAGCAGGTCTAACAGCAAGCACACAGATCGTTTACCAAAGTTCGGGCCGCGAGGATGCATAATACCCTAGTCCTGCTTTGGTGGATGTATTGAGTGTTCTTGTGTTCTTGAGCTAGCTACGGGGTGTAACTTGCCCAAAAGAGTCGAATCCCCCTCCTGGTCGCCTCGGGCCTCCTTTTATCGTGGCACACAGGAGGTGGAAAGGTGTACAACGCGCGATCTTATCGCCCGGCATTAGGGGACAAAGCGCATTAAATGCGCTACTTAGGTGTCCATTAGCTTTATCGAGGATGGGAACGAGGCCCATCCCATCTGTAGCCGCCCTCTGCCTTGCATCGACACGCGCCCGGGCCTGCGAAACATGCGGTGCCATGTAGGCAGGCAGGCTGCTGAGGTGGCGCGGTGGTGGAGCCTTCACGAAGATCTGCATGCCACCATGCAGGTGCTTGCTGAGTTGGTGTAGAGGCCGCCCGTCGCCACGCAGGTGCCTGCCCAGCTGGTTGAGCTAGCGGCTGCTTGGGGACGGCGGTGGAGTCTTGGTTGGTGCGGGCCTGGCAATGGCCCTGCTGGTGTCCTCGGCAAGGGCCTTGCCGGGGGCCCGGCAAGGGTCTTGCCGTGGCGTTGCAGTCATCCCCGGCAAGGCGCTTGCCAGGGGTCTTGTGGATTCCCTCGGCTGGGATCCCACCGAGGGTCGCCGTCTTCTGGTCCCCATCCGATCTCACATGTTTATGATCTTGACGAAGATCTGCATGCCACCACGGAGGTGCCTCCCGAGCCCTAGTTCCAACATAGTTGGTTGGGTCGGAACCCGTGGGTTCAAGGGTGGCTCGCTCTGTTGGTGTTGGGCAAGTTGGCCCAGCAAGGCTCTTGTCGGGGCCGCGTAGGCCGCCCCAGCAAGGGTCTTGCCGGGGGAATCCACCTCGCCCCCTACATGTCTTGTGTTTCTGGTCTTGGCGTCGCCTTGTTTGTCTCGTGCTTTGGTTTCTCTTCGGCTTCCCTCCTCTACCCTGCTAAGTGTGGCTGTGGCGCACGGCTTTGACTACCCGTGCACAAGTAAAGGGGTCAAAAGAACAGCCCCTACTTTTGTACACCGACATTGTTTTCTGTTTGTTGTGTTTAATTTCAAACAGTTCATCCGTGTGAAGTGTATACCATCAATCGGAGACACTTTGATCTGGCTGACTGTTTCTGTTGTGTTGCCTAATCACAAACAATTAATCCTTCTGAAGCATTTTCCCTCTATCGCACACACCTTGATCTGGCTGACTGTTTCTTTTGTTCCGCCTAATCACAAATAGTTCATCCGAGTGAACTGTACGCCGTATATCGCACATGCCTTCATCTGGCTGCGTGTTTATGTTCTTCTTCCTCATCGCAAACAGTTAATTGAACTGAACCATATGCCCCGCATCACACACACAACTAAAATATGAACCGTGTTTGATGAATGCTTCATTGCAAATGTTTTGCATCTTTTTGACGGTTTTTTACATCACCGTTTGCGATTAATGCATCGCACACAATTTTGTCAAAGGGTCTCCGATAGTAGTGTCGCGTTAGCAGCATCCTGCAGTAGTGCGCCTCCCAACATATTCACCTCAAAGGTGATGTCAACAATAATAACTCATGCCCTTCCATATCCAACTGAATATATGTGCCTTGATCTTTCCTCACCACATGGTGCTTGCAAAAAGAGAAAATAAAAAGGAATAGGGAAGAATACTTCGACTCTTGCATAAAAGTAAATGCATAAAAGTAGAAGATAGGCCTTCGCAGAGGGAAGCAGAGGTTGCCATGTGCTTTTTGGTTGTATGCTCAATCTCTTAGTGCAAAAGAACGTCATGTTATATTGCTCCTTGTGATGGCAACCTTTATTATGCAGTCTATTTCTTTTATTATTTTGCCATCACAAGTTCGTACAATGCTCAGTTTTCTCTTACAATAAATGATCTAACACATTTATAAGTAATTTTTATTGCCTTATTGCACCGATGACAACTTAGTTAAAGGATCTTACTCAATCCATAGGTAGGTATGGTGTACTCTCAAAATAAGATTTTGGGTTTAAGGGTTTTGGATGCACAAGAAGCATCTCTACTTAGTGCGGAATTTTTTTGGCTAGCAAAGACATTGAGAAAGCACCACATGTTAAAGGATCTATGACAATATAACTTCTATGTGGATATGAACAAGAATAATCATTACATTGTCTTCCCTGTCCAACATCAACAATTTTGGCATATAATATTTTGATGGGGGCTCACAATCATTAAAGATGTCCAAGATAGTGTATTTGCATGTGAATCTTCTCTTTCCTTATTAATTCTTTCATTAATTGCATCACTGACCAATGCTATGTTTGTCAATCTTCAATAAATTTTACCACTTATACTTTTTCTTATGTGATGTCATTACTTACCATAAGATTAGCAGATGATCTTTTTCATTTATTTCCCTTTCTTTTTATTGAAACAAAGAAGTAAAGAAAGCAAAACATAAAATAAACTTTATTATATATCTCGCACACGATTACATAGATAGATAGATCACTAGGAAAACACTCGAAGAAAGATCGAACTAAACTTTTATTCCACTAATTCAAAAGATAACTGAAGATCGAACTAAGATAAATAAAGGCAAAGATAGTGGTGATGATACGATATCAGGGCACCTCCCCCAAGCTTGGCACAAGCCAAGGGGAGTGCCCATACCATGAACTCAAGTCTCCTTTGGTGGCGAGGAAGAAGGTGATGGTGATGAGGTAGTAGCTTCACACTTCAAGCTCAAGAGATACTCCAATCTAGGAATGATGCTCCGGAGGGCGATAACATGCTCTTGCAACAGAATATTTTCGCGAAGATATTTATTTTGCACATGAACCATTTCGATGATCCAAAAAGCTTCAATCTCAGTGGGGGTAAGATTATCATAGTCAGGTTTAAGGATATCTTCTTCTGCTGCTGCTACTGGAACGGTTTGCCCTACTGCTGGAGCTTGATCTCCTGCAACTTCCTTGGCCTTGTCACCCTTGATGGTTTCCTATGGTGCCTCTCCCTTCAGTTCTATCTTCATCAACCAAGCAT
The DNA here is from genome assembly GCF_018294505.1 of Triticum aestivum. Taxonomy (NCBI): domain Eukaryota; kingdom Viridiplantae; phylum Streptophyta; class Magnoliopsida; order Poales; family Poaceae; genus Triticum; species Triticum aestivum. Next base: position 275,134,888 of record NC_057812.1, read on the forward strand.
CTTCTTCTACTTTGTTGGAAGAGGGGGAAGACATGATGCCTGGCTCGATGGATCTGACAGAAAAATAGCGAAAAAGAAGAATAGGAGATTTCTCCGTGATACGGTGGTCAATGCATTCGAGGGGTATATAAAGATTTTTTTATCTTGGCGGATAAGCAAGCGGGATAAAAACGGAGCCCGAAAGGTAACCGAGGTGGGCACAATCCACCTGGGCGTGCCTGGCTAGCCGCGCCCTGGTGTCTTGTGCCCACCAGGGTTGCCTTCCTGGTTGTTTCTTATTTTCCTAATTTTTGTATTATTCCAAAACCGACAGAAAATATTTTTGCGGATTTTTCGGAGGTCGTTTACTTACCGTATCACGTACCTCCTTTTTTCATGATTCTGGAGTGTTCCAGATGGTTATTTTATGTGTTCCTCCGGTGTCATGGTTTGAATAATACTGCTTTCAAAATTAATACGCATTTTATTCAACTCCCTCTATTCCTACACAAGAACCATGCTGCGGGCTCCCACTCCCCTCCACCCTCCTAGCCTAGCCTAGCATCACCAACCCCGCCGCCGATGAGCCCTCGCCGGTAGCCCTCCCCCTCCTCCCGCCCAGCCTTCCCCCAGCCCCTCCCCGCCTCCCATGGCGTCCCCGTCCGCTAGCTCTGGCGACCTCGACCTCAGCCCCGCTAGCACGCGCCGCTGGATGGAGTCCTAGGGCGAGTCTAGCCGGTCCTACAGCGACCTCGCTCGGGGCACTCCGGCTCCGCCGAACCCGGCGCCCGCTGCTCGACGCCTTCCTCCTGCGGTGACGCACGTGGCCGCGGCGGCCAACTAGCACGCCCCGGCCTCTTCCCGCCTGGGACCTCACTCCGAGATCCACCGCGTCCGGTGCAGGGCAGAGGTTGACGCTGACGGCTTCTAGCTCCCCCGATGCAGGAACCGCCGCCGGCGCGCGCGCCCTGGGGCTGCCCCCCGCGCCCAGCACCCGCTGCACCGTTGCAGCCCGTCTCCGGAGGAGAGCGCTGGTCTCTGCTTCCGCTACCTCGACCCTGGCCACCCGGTCCAGGACTACACAAACGGCGTCCGCTGTCGGCACTGCCTCTACTCCGGCCATAGCTCCCGGGACTGCTACAAGTTCTGCCGTGGCGTGCTCCGTGCGCCTCCCTGCGCCACCACACCCCCGGCTACTGCGCTGCGCGAGCCATCGCGCCTCTGTGCCCCGTCGGCCGTGACACCCTCCACCAGTCAGCCGGCCCAGCCCTCCACTCCGGTGCGCGTGGTCATATCCCGCTCCGTCGAGATGGAGGAGGCCGAGTGCATTCTGCAGCATCGGATGGTTGTCTCCATCATGGGCGACAGGCCAGAGGTCACCCCATGGGAGGTCGAGGATGTCCTACACTCCTCCCTTCACCTTCAACCCGGCGACGTCACCATCCATGGGCACCACCCGGAAGACTTCCTCATCATCTTCTCCACCAACGAGCTCATGGATCGGCTCGCGAGCGACCACTTCATCAACGGCCCTGGTTTCACCCTGTCGCTCCGCCCCTGGAACGAACTGGCACACGCCGACATGGGCTCCTTCGAGCACACGGTCCACGTGGAGCTCCATGGCATCCCCGCGCAGGCTTGGCATCTCTCCACCGCCGAGCATCTTCTCGGCTCCAGCTGCTGGATCGAGCGACTGCACCCGAGCACGCGCTCGCGCGCTGACCTCGCCCTTTTCCGGCTGACGGCACGCACGCACGAGCTGGCCAGCATCCGCCGCGCGTTCGTCCTGGAGATTGTGGAACCCGTCCCTGCCACCAGATGCGGGTCACCGCCGACCATCCGCACGCTAACCTACCCCGTGTCTATCGTGATCGCCGATGACACCACTGCTCGCGCTGCCTCGGCCGCTGCCGGCAACAACGGCGACCCTAGTGATGGCGCGTTGGGCGGCGAGGCCGGTGAGGAGGCACGTCGAGATGGGGCTGGTCGCGGCCGAGGCCGCCGCCGTAGCCGCAAGCGACGGCGCACGTCTGACGACCGCGATGGCCACGTGGACGGCATGGCTTTCGACTCCACCAGTTGGCACGCCACTGACCTCTGTGGTCGCGCGGATGGGAACGCCATTGTCGCCAGATGGCCTGCCCCCCGCCCTCGTACGGACACGACCGAGCCGCAATTCAGCCGTATCAAAGGAACGACAATGGAGCCATGGCCCACAGCCGGTGGACCGCTGCGTTCCCGTCGGCTTTCCAAAAGAGGCAGGCGTGGTGGAAGGAAAAAGCGCGATGCTGATGCAGCCAGGCTCGCCAAGGCTGCATAGCTGCCCACTGGCCCACCCACTGATCTAGAGGTGTCGGACCCAGCGCCAGATGGCCTGCCCCCAATGGCTGCGGACCATGCACCACCGCTGTCACCTCACGGGCAGGACCGGTGCGATGCTAAGGCCGTGCCGGGCCAGGCCAATCCTGACGGCCCCGCAGACCAGGATCGCCCCACAGGGCGCCTGTCACTGGACAGGGAGGCTCCTGCTTCGCCCATCCCCACACCCCAGGATGATCCCTTGTCGAGGCAAAGCAGCGCTTTGCCCCCGTCAGCGCCTGCGGCAGTGGCGCCCCACACCGACCGGTCCACGGACCCTGCTCCACTAGCATATGATGGCCCACCTGTTCAAACCACGGAGCCAACCCCACCAGGCGACCATGATGAAGAGCCTCTGGAGTCTTCCACGGATGCGCCGGATGCGCCATGCATGGTCCCCTCAGCTTCGGACGACCCGCTTTCCGATCAGGCCCAGGCTGCATGCCCAGACCCGGCCCAAGCTGCATGCCCTACTGTGGAGAGAACCCCAACACGCTTCGCCTCCGCCCCGGTGACCCTGCGCCGCTCACGTCCATGAGCCGTTGTAACGGCATCGAATGCCTAGACCTTGGGTGACTTCCTCGCAGCTGCAACCAAACAACTTGACGCCGCCCTCCTAACTCCTGGGAGACGCCAGCGCCGGTGCCCGCCCAACTTTGCCCCACGGCGTTGGAGATCCGCCTCGGCATTGGCATGCAAGACGGCTGCTCCGCCCACCGCTGAAAGACACGCACAAATCCACATCTTGCACACTCTCAGGATCGTCGGGCTAGACCAGAAGATCACGGCCGCGGAGATGAAGACCTATGAGGGGCTCTTCGGGACGCCTCTCCCTATGTCCGTCCTCTCGGCCATGGCCGCACTAATAGGCCGTGAGCTCCCCTCCAGCCCCGCCATTGCGCCGATCACCACAGTGGTCGTCGGCAGCCTGATCGAGGCCTACCCACGTCAGCGCGCCTGCTCGTTGATCTCGGCTCCATGGATCACGTGTTGGAAATATGCCCTAGAGGCAATAATAAAATAATTATTATTATATTTCCTTGTTCATGATAATTGCCTATTATTCATGCTATAGTTGTGTTATCCGGAAATCATAATACATGTGTGAATACATAGACCACAACATGTCCCTAGTGAGCCTCTAGTTGACTAGCTCGTTGATCAACAAATAGTCATGGTTTCCTGACTATGGACATTGGATGTCATTGATAACGGGATCACATCATTAGGAGAATGATGTGATGGACAAGACCCAATCCTAAGCATAGCACAAGATCGTGTAGTTCGTTTGCTAGAGCTTTTCCAATGTCAAGTATCATTTCCTTAGACCATGAGATTGTGTAACTCCCGGATGCCGTAAGAGTTCTTTGGGTGTACCAAACGTCACAACATAACTGGTGACTATAAAGGTATACGACAGGTATCCCCGAAAGTATCTGTTGGGTTGATACAGATCGAGACTGGGATTTGTCACTCCGTATGACAGAGAGGTATCTCTGGGCCCACTCGGTAATGCATCATCATAATGAGCTCAATGTGACCAAGTGTTTGGTCACCGGATCATGCATTATGGTATGAGTAAAGTGACTTACCGGTAACGAGATTGAAGGAGGTATTGGGATACCGACGATCGAATCTCGGGCAAGTAACGTACTGATTGACAAAGGGAATTGTATACGGGATTGATTGAATCCTCGACATCATGGTTCATCCGATGAGATCATCGTGAAACATGTGGGAGCCAACATGGGTATCCAGATCCAGCTGTTGGTTATTGACCGGAGAGTCATCTCAGTCATGTCTGCGTGTCTCCCGAACCCGTAGGGTCTAGACACTTAAGGTTTGGTGACGCTAGGGTTGTAGAGATATTAGTATGCGGTAACCCGAAAGTTTTTCGGAGTCCCAGATGAGATCCCGGACGTCACGAGGAGTTCCGGAATGGTCCGGAGGTGAAGATTTATATATAGGAAGTCCAGTTTCGGCCATCGGGAGAGTTTCAGGGGTAATCGGTATTGTACCGGGACCATGGGAAGGGTCCCGGGGGTCCACCGGGTGGGGCCACCAATCCCGGAGGGCCCCATGGGCTGAAGTGGGAGGGGAACCAGCCCCTGGTGGGCTGGTGCGCCCCCCATGGGCCTCCCCTACGCCTAGGGTTGGAAACCCTAGGGGTGGGGGGTGCCCCACCGGACTTGCGGGCAAGTCCCCCCCTTGGCCGCTGCGCCCCCTTGGAGATTGGATCTCCTAGGGCCGGCGCCCCCCTAGGGGCTCTATATATAGTGGGGGGAGGGAGGGCAGCCGCACCCAAGTCCCTGGCGCCTCCCTCTCCCCTCGTAACACCTCTCTCTCTCTCTCTCGTTGGAGCTTGGCGAAGCCCTGCCGAGATCACTGCTGCTTCCATCACCACGCCGTCGTTCTGCTGGATCTCCATCAACCTCTCCTTCCCTTGCTGGATCAAGAAGGAGGAGACGTCTTCCCAACCATACGTGTGTTGAACGCGGAGGTGCCGTCCGTTCGGCGCTCGGTCATTGGTGATTTGGATCACGACGAGTACGACTCCATCAACCCCGTTCTCTTGAACGCTTCCGCTCGCGATCTACAAGGGTATGTAGATGCACTCCCCTCTCCCTCATTGCTAGATGACTCCATACATTGATCTTGGTGATGCATAGAAAATTTTAAAATTCTTCTACGTTCCCCATCAGTGGCATCATGAGCTAGGTCTATGCGTAGTTTCTATGCACGAGTAGAACACAAGTTGTTGTGGGCGTTGATTTTGTCAATTTACTTGTTGTTACTAGTCTTATCTTGATTTAGCTATCGTGGGATGAAGCGTCCCGGACCGACCTTACACGTACGCTTACGTGAGACTGGTTCCACCGACTGACATGCACTAGTTGCATAAGGTGGCTAGCGGGTGTCTGTCTCTCCCACTTTAGTCGGATCGGATTCGATGAAAAGGGTCCTTATGAAGGGTAAATAGAAATTGGCATATCACGTTGTGGTTTTGGCGTAGGTAAGAATCATTCTTGCTAGAAACCTATAGCAGCCACGTAAAAACTTGCAACTACAATTAGAGGACGTCTAACTTGTTTTTGCAGCATGTGCCATGTGATGTGATATGCCAAACGGATGTGATGAATGATATATGTGATGTATGAGATTGATCATGTTCTTGTAATAGGAATCACGACTTGCATGTCGATGAGTATGACAACCGGCAGGAGCCATAGGAGTTGTCTTAATTTATTTATGACCTGCGTGTCAACATAAATGTCATGTAATTACTTTACTTTATTGCTAAACCGTTAGCCATAGTAGTAGAAGTAATAGATGACGAGACAACTTCATGAAGACACGATGATGGAGATCATGATGATGGAGATCATGGTGTCAAGCCAGTGACGATGATGATCATGGAGCCCCGAAGATGGAGATCAAAAGGAGCAAATGATATTGGCCATATCATGTCACTATTTGATTGCATGTGATGTTTATCATGTTTTTTGCTTCTTATTTGCTTAGAATGACGGTAGTAAATAAGATGATCCCTCACAATAATTTCAAGAAAGTGTTCCCCCTAACTGTGCGCCGTTGCGAAAGTTCATTGTCTCGAAGCACCACGTGATGATCGGGTGTGATAGATTCTAATGTTCACATACAACGGGTGAGGGAGTCCTGGATTAGGGGGTGTTCGGATAGCCGGACTATACCTTCAGCCGGACTCCTAGACTATGAAGATACAAGATTGAAGACTTCGTCCCGTGTCCGGGAGGGACTTTCCTTGGCGTGGAAGGCAAGCTTGGCGATACGGATATGTAGATCTCCTACCATTGTAACCGGAGGGTTTTAGTCCGTAGGACAACGTACACATCAACAATCATACCATAGGCTAGCTTCTAGGGTTTAGCCTCTTCGATCTCGTGGTAGATCTACTCTTGTGCTACCCATATCATCAATATTAATCAAGCAGGACGTAGGGTTTTACCTCCATCGAGAGGGCCCAAACCTGGGTAAAACTTCGTGTCCCTTGCCTCCTTTTACCATCCGGTCTAGACGCACAGTTTGGGACCCCCTACCCGAGATCCGCCGGTTTTGACACCGACATTGGTGCTTTCATTGAGAGTTCCTCTGTGTCGTCGCTGTCAGGCTTGATGGCTCCTACGATCATCAATGGCGATGCAGTCCAGGGTGAGACCTTCCTCCCCGGACAGATCTTCGTCTTCGGTGGCTTCGCAGTGCGGGCCAATTCACTTGGCCATCTGGAGCAGATCGAAAGCTATGCCCCTGGCCATCAGGTCAGATTTGGAAGTTTAAACTACATGGCTGACATCCGCGGGGACTTGATCTTCGACGGATTCGAGCCACTGCTGAGCGCGCCGCACTGTCACGACGAGCATGATCTAGCTCTGCCGCCGAACAGTGCCCTGGAGGCCGCACCCGCATCGGCTCCGACCCTTAATTCGGAGCCAACTGCGCCGATCGAGGATGGGCGGTTGGACGCCACCCCGGGGACTGCGAACCCAATGGCGATTGAGCCGAACACCAGCCTCGTACTTTGCGAGACTCGTGACTCCAAGGAGCTGGACTCCTCTCCGGACTCCGAACCCTCCGCGCCCCTGCCGATCGAATCCGATTGGGCGCCAATCATGGAGTTCACTTCCGCGGACATCTTTCGGCACTCGCCTTTCGGCGATATCCTGAAGTCACTGAAGTCTCTCTCTTTATCAGGAGAGCCCTGGCCGGACTACAATCAGCAAGGTTGGGGTACGGACGATAAAGAAATTCAAAGCCCACCCACCACCCACTTTGTAGCCACTGTCGACGACTTAACCGACGTGCTCAACTTCAACTTCGAAGACATCGACGGTATGGACGCCGATGAAGGAGATGATGAAGAACCAGCGCCTACTAGGCCCTGGAAAGCCACCTCGTCATATGACATATACATGGTGGACACCCCAAAAGAGGGAGATGGTGATGGAACAGTGGAGGATGACCCCTCCTAGAAACAGCCTAAGCGCCGGCGTCAGCGGCGCCGCTCAAAATCCCGCCAAAACAAATACGGCGATTCCAGCACGGGAGATAATAATACTTCGGAAAGTGCCGAAGAAAACCCCCTCCAGCAAGACTTAGCACGGGAGGATGGAGAAACCAGCCCTCATGAGAGAGCGGCAGACAGAGAGGTCGAGGACGATAATTATATGCCTCCCTCCGAAGACGAGGCAAGCCTCGACGACGACGAATTCGTCGTGCCAGAGGATCCCATCGAGCAAGAGCGTTTTCAACGCAGGCTTATGGCCACGGCAAGAAGCCTCAAGAAAAAACAGCAACAACTTAGAGCTGATCAAGATTTGCTGGTCCACAGATGGACTGAAGTCCTTGCGGCCGAAGAGCATAAACTCGAACGCTCCTCCAAGAGCTACCCAAAGCGCAGGTTGCTACCCCGATTAGAGGTGGAAGCACTTGATGCGGCCGACCGGCCACCTCGTGGCCGCGACAGAGAGGCCTCCCGGCCCTCCACTCAAGCTGCACCCCATACCAAGGCACGGGAATATGCGCCGGCTTACGAGACATGTTGGAGGACAAGGCAAGGCAAACACGCTTGATCTACGGATCGCGTGGGCGCCCCACGGCTCGAGACGGTAACCGTCACGCCGGCCACAAATTCGGTAGGGCCGAACACAGCCCATTGGAGCTACGTCATGATATCGCCCAGTACGGAGGCGCCGCACACCCACTATGCTTTACAGACGAAATAATGGATCATAAAATCCCCGAGGGTTTCAAACCCGTAAACATCAAATCATATGATGGCACAACAGATCCTGCGGTATGGATCGAGGATTATCTCCTTCATATCCACATGGCCCGCGATGACGATTTCCACGCCATCAAATACCTCCCACTCAAGCTTAAAGGACCAGCTCGGCATTGGCTTAACAGCTTGCCAACAGGATCAATCAGTTGTTGGGAGGACCTAGAAGCCGCATTCCTCGACAATTTCCAGGGAACTTATGTGTGACCCCCAGACACCGATGACCTAAGTCACGTAATTCAGCAGCCAGAGGAATCGGCCAGGCAATTCTGGACACGGTTCCTAACAAAGAAAAATCAAATAGTCGACTGTCCGGACGTTGAGGCCCTAGCAGCCTTCAAGCACAATATCCGTTACGAGTGGCTAGCCCGGCACCTTGGACAGGAAAAGCCGAAATCTATGGCAGCACTCATGACACTCATGACCCGCTTTTGCGCAGGAGAAGACAGCTGTCTTGCTCGCAGCAACAAATATGACCAAGAACCCTGGTAATTCGGACACCAGGGACAGTAGTGGCAGGTCGCGTCGCAACAAGCAGAAGCGCCGCATTAACGGTGACAATGCTGAGGATACGGCAGTTAATGCCGGATTCAGAGGCTCTAAATCCGGTCAGCGGAAAAAGCCATTCAAAAGGAATCCTAGGGGCCCATCCAGTTTGGACCGAATACTCGACCGCTTATGCCAGATACATGGCACCCCCGAAAAGCCGGCCAATCACACCAACAGGGATTGTTGGGTGTTCAAGCAGGCAGGCAAGTTAAACGCCGAGAATGAAGACAAGGGGCTGCATAGCGATGACAACGAAGAGCCCCGGCCGCCGAACAACAGTGGACAGAAGGGTTTTCCCCCACAAGTGCGAACGGTGAACATGATATATGCAACCCACGTCCCCAAAAGGGAGCGGAAGCACGCGTTAAGGGACGTATAGCGGTAGAGCCAGTCGCCCCAAAGTTCAACCCATGGTCCTCCTGCCCGATCAACTTTGATCGAAGGGACCATCCCACTAGCATCCGTCATGGAGGATTCGCCGCATTGGTCCTAGACCCAATTATTGACGGATTTCATCTCACTAGAGTCCTTATGGATGGCGGCAGCAGCCTGAACCTGCTTTACCAAGATATAGTGCGGAAAATGGGCATAGATCCCTCGAGGATTAAGCCCACCAAAACAACATTTAAAGGTGTAATACCAGGTGTAGAGGCCAACTGTATAGGCTCAGTCACACTTGAAGTGGTCTTCGGATCTCCGGATAATTTCCGAAGCGAGGAGTTAATCTTCGACATAGTCCTGTTTTGCAGTGGTTATCACGCACTGCTCGGGCGAACCGCATTCGCTAAGTTCAATGCGGTACCGCACTACGCATACCTTAAGCTCAATATTCCAGGCCCTCGAGGAGTAATTACGGTCAATGGAAACACCGAACGCTCCCTCCAAATGGAGGAGCACACGGCGGCCCTTGCAGCGGAAGTACAAAGTAGCCTCTCCAGGCAGTTCTCCAGTCCGGCCACTAAACGACCGGACACCGTCAAGCGCGCCCGGAGTAACCTACAACAAGACCGCCTAGCACGATCCGAGCAGGAGTAGCAATGCGGCCCCAACCCCAACCCTCGCAAAAAGGCGACGCCAGTACTTCGCATACATAACTACGCTCTAGAGATACCATGGGTACAGGGGGAGGGGCACCATCACGGCACGCCCAAAAATACGGCTTAAACCGTACCAGGGGCTGCTGATTTTTTTAATTTTCTCTTACTTTTAGGAATCCATCCTTCGGAAGGCCTGTTCGGCAGTTTAATTGCTGCACAAACGATGCAAGAACCCGGAAAGCAGACAAGCCACGCCGCAGTACGGAACTCCCAGGTGGTCTCTATCACGAGCAGTATACCTGTTCCGCATACTATTCCGCAGCTTGCCCCTGGAAAGGACATGTTAACTAGTCCAACCTTCCACTTATCGCATTATTTGTATCGTTCTGCTTTGATCGCAGCCCTTTTTAATAAACAATGCATAGCTTTCATCTATTTTTGCATAACCTTTTTTCTTTTTCTTTATATATGTTCCTTAAACGACATGTTGCACCCGTACACGTTGGTACGGCCAAAATACGCTAGGGGCTTTAGTACCCCTCAATACAGTGTGAGAAGTCCGAACACTTTAACAAGCGCGGCACCCCGAACTTATAGCATTATATGCATCGGCTCCGAATCATGTCTTGGGTCAATAGTTGGGTTTGCCCGGCTCCTATGTTTTGGTGCCTTACGTTCCGCTATATCGGCTAAGGTAGCACTAGGAGAACCACTGCGATTTGTGCCCCAGTTGAGCTGGGTCGAGCACCTCAGTGGAGAAAGCTAAAACTGACTGTCATGATGAAGCGAGAGCTGGTCGCTATTCAAGAGGTTTTTCGAGTCCCTAAAGACTTATGCCGCTTAGGGCGAGGAGCTGGCTCTGTCCGGCCAAGGCGTGGATAGCGCCCCAAACTCGGTCTTCCGAATACCAGGGGCTTCGCCGAAATTTAAAATTATAGAATTCTATGGCTAAGTGAGAGTGTTCACACATTATAGTCTGATTGCCTTGTTCGTTGGGCTGAGCGCTTCCCTCGAAGGACCCAAACATGGTAAAAAGAGCGCTTAGGTTTATCCCCGAACACCCCAGCACTAGCGGCATGGGGGCAGAAGCCGACGACTCGCCATCTCTCAGAATTGATGAACAACCGCACAGAAGGTAATATTTTAAATTCCAACAACATTGCTTAGCGCATATAAACAAGTTTTCAGCGCACAGGACAAAATGAGCAAGTTTCACTCAAAAATTACATCCCTAGAACATTCATCCGCCACAAGGCAGGCACCCTTCAGAACATCCTTATAGTAATTCTCGGGCTTGCGATGCTCTTTCCCCGGCGGTGGCCCGTCCTTCACCAGCTTCTCAGCATCCAGCTTGCCCCAGTGCACCTTAGCACGGGCAAGGGCCCTACGGGCACCTTCAATGCAGACAGAGCGCTTGATGACTTCGAGCCTTGGACAGGCCTCCACCAACCGCCGCACCAGCCCGAAATAGCTCCCAGGCAGAGCCCCTCCAGGCCATAGCTGAACAATGAGGCCCTTCATGGCTTGTTCGACCGTCTTGTGGATCTCGACCAGTTGCTTCAGCTGGTCGCTCAGGGGCACGAGGTGTCCAGCCTCAGCATACTGAGACCAGAACACCTTCTCTGTCGAGCTGCCCTCCTCGGCTCGATAGAATGCGGCGGCATCAGACACACTCCGGGGAAGATCTGCGAACGCTCCTGGAGAGCTCCGGATTCGGGTAAGTAATAAGTAACTCACGTTTATGTGTTTGCTTTTCATAAAGAATGCCTTACCCGCCGCTATCTTCTTCACCTCATCCAACTCCTAGAGGGTCTTTTGGGATTCGGCCTTGGCAGACTTGGCATTTTCAATAGCCACCGCGAGCTCGGACGCTCGCGTCTTTGAGTCAAGCTCCAAACTCTCATGTTTTTCCATAAGAGCCTGGAGTTCTTGCCGCACCTTGCCAACCTCAGCCTCATACTTCTCCCGCTCGGTGCGCTCCGAGGCCACCCTCTTCTCGGCCTCGACCAGCGCTTGCTTAAGGGTCGCCACTTCAGACATGGCCCCTAAAATAGCCACAATAATCCTGTCATTCTTTGCAATTGCACCTTTTTATATATATTCAAAAACAAGGTATTTCTTACCTTCATTGTCCTCGAGCTGCTTCTTGGCACGCCCGAGCTCTTGCTCGGACCGCTCAAGGTTCTGCTTTAGCATGTCCACTTCCGCAGTCAGTGCGGCGGACGCAAGCAGGGAAGCCTGCATATGCATATTGACTCATTTTTGTTAGACTCCTGTGAATTCTATTTGATCCTCTCTTCAGCTTTTCTTCCCGAACGCTAAATAGAGCATCAGGGGCTACTGTCTATCCGGTACTATTATTTACACATTCTTTACTTACCTCAAAGCCTATCAAAAGGCTAGTACAAGCTTCAGTCAGTCCGCTCTTGGCGGACTAAACCTTCTGGACCACCGCACTCATAGTAGTGCGGTGCTCCTCGTCGATGGAGGCGCCTTGGAGCGCCTCCAACATATTGTCCGGCGCCTCCGGTTGGACGGGGGCCGCCGGCACGGTGGACTTGCTCCTATTGGAAGGAGGTCCCCCGTCGGACTCTGGAACCTTTGAAGGTTCCGGAGCGGTGTCCGGCCTAGAGCCGGACTTGGAGCCCTGAGGGGTTTCATCCCCTTTACTCCTGGAGTCCGGGAGGTTGCCTTGCGACGCCTCCAGGACCACCTCCTCCCGGCTTGGAACCTATTGGGACAACACTTCGGTGTCGTCCGTAGGGCGGGGGGAGGAAGCCGTCGGAAGCAAGTTCACATCTGATGAGTCCAGTGATCCGCTCGACGACGCGTCGAGCTGGTCTTTGGGGGGGCTGCATAAACATATTCGACGTAAGGGAAAGTTGTGCAATAAACGAATACTATGAATTACTCTGGTATCCGGATACTTACGATTTTGCCAGGGGCTTGGCCCTGGGCTGCCACTCGTCTCCGCCGTCGGCATCAGTGGAGTAGTCCAGAGGAAGAGTTTTCCCCTTCTTGGACCCTTCGGCCTCCCCAGAGAGGGCGGCCTTCCTTTTCTTCTCTCCTCCCGCTGGAGGGGGAGAACTCTCCTCTTCTTCCTCCTTGTCTTCACGGGAGGAATGCGCCTCGGAACCATCGGATGATGGATCCGACACCTCCTGGCGCCAGGCACTCTTTCGAGTCCCCGCGGCCTTTTTCGCGGCCTTCTTCTCCGGCACCACATAGGGTGCCGGAACCAGCAACTTCGCCAAGAGAGCGTCCGTTGGGCCTTCGGGCAAAGGAGCCGGAAAATTGATCTGTTCAGACATCACCTACCAATCCTGTCAAAGGTAAGGGAGCTTAGATCCCGCATGGAGTCAAACTATGAAAAACTGATACCCTGTAAAAGGGAAAAAACAGCTTACCGCAAGAGCGTGACACTGCGCACTGAATCTGCAATCCTCGGTAGCGGATGCGGGAGCCTCGGCACCTTTGAAAAGCACCTTCCAGGCATCTTCATACGTCGTGTCGAAGAGCGTGCTCAGAGTTTGGTGTCGCGTCGGGTCGAACTCCCACAGGTTGAAAGCCCGTTGTTGACACGGGAGGATCAGGCGGATGAGCATAACCTGGACTACGTTGACAAGTTTGAGCTTCTTGTCCGCCAGGGTTTGGATGCATGTTTGGAGTCTGGTCAGCTCTCCTTTTTTACCCCAAGACAGGCCCGTCTCCTTCCAGGAGGTGAGGCGCGTAGGGGGTCTGGATCGGAACTCGGGGGGTGCGACCCATTCGGCATCGCGCGGCTCGGTGATGTAAAACCACCCCGACTGCCACCCCTTCAGGGTCTCCACAAAGGAGCCCTCGAGCCATAAGACGTTGGCCATCTTGCCCACCATGGCGCCTCCGCACTCCGCCTAGTTGCCGCGCACCACCTTCGGCTTGACGTTGAAAGTCTTGAGCCATAGGCCGAAATGGGGGCGGAAGCGGAGGAAGGCCTCGCACACGACGATAACGCCGAGATGTTGAGGACGAAGTTCGGGGCCAGATCGTGGAAATCCAGGCCGTAGTAGAACATGAGCCCCCGGACAAATGGGTGGAGAGGGAAGCCCAGTCCGCGGAGGAAATGAGGGAGGAACACCACACTCTCATGGGGCCTAGGGGTGGGGATGAGCTACCCCTTTTCGGGGAGCCGGTATGCGATGTCGTTAGACAGGTATCCGGCCTTCCTCAGCTTTTTGATATGTCCCTCCGTGACGGAGGAGACCATCCACTTGCCTCCCGCTCCGGACATGGCTGGAGGAGGTTGAGGTGGGGAGTGCGGACTTGGGCGCTGGAGCTCGAGTGCGCAAGAATGGATAGGCGAAAGAGGAAGAAGGCGTAGGTGAAAAGGTGGATCCTTATCCCCTTATATGGGTGGACGCAACTACATGTCCCACCAGCCTGGTAAAACTCGCTTATCTCCAAGCGCCGTAATCAATGGCGCGGTTGGGTTACCCACGCCCGTATTGATGAGAATCTGGGGATAAGGGGACACGATCTCTGCTTTAACAAGACGTGCCAAGGAAACCGCCTCGCATAACGCGCTGAGGTGGGATAATGAAACGACTCGGATAAAGGCTTGGCCGTGGTGTGTCACGCTACGGAATACGTCAGCAGATTAGATTGGTGTAAATATTATTCTCTCTATGGCAATATGTGGAAACTTATTTTGCAGAGCCGGACACTATGTTTGTGTTCAAAATCTTCTACGAAGTACTTGGAGGAGGAACCCGCCTTGCAATGCCGAAGACAATCTGCGCGCCGGACTCGTCGTCATTGAAGCCTGGTTCAGGGGCTACTGAGGGAGTCCTGAATTAGGGGGTGTTCGGATAGCCGGACTATACCTTCAGCCGGACTCCTAGACTATGAAGATACAATATTGAAGACTTCGTCCCATGTCCGGGAGGGACTTTCCTTGGCGTGGAAGGCAAGCTTGGCGATACGGATATGTAGATCTCCTACCATTGTAACCGACTCTATGTAACCCTAACCCTATCCGGTGTCTATATAAACCGGAGGGTTTTAGTCCGTAGGACAACATACACATCAACAATCATACCATAGGCTAGCTTCTAGGGTTTAGCCTCTTCGATCTCGTGGTAGATCTACTCTTGTACTACCCATATCATCAATATTAATCAAGCAGGACGTAAGGTTTTAACTCCATCGAGAGGACCCGAACCTGGGTAAAACTTCGTGTCCCTTGCCTCCTGTTACCATCCGTCCTAGACGCACAGTTCGGGACCCCCTACCCGAGATCCGCCGGTTTTGACACCGACAACGGGTGTAAGCCAGATTTACACATGCAAAACACTTAGGTTGACTTGACGAGCCTAGCATGTACAGACATGCCCTCGGAACACAAGAGACCAAAAGGTCGAACATGAGTCGTATAGAAGATACGATCAACATGAAGATGTTCACCGATGATGTCTAGTCCGTCTCACGTGATGATCGGACACGGCCTAGTTGACTCGGATCATGTATCACTTAGATGACTAGAGGGATGTCTGTCTGAGTGGGAGTTCATTAAATAATTTGATTAGATGAACTTAATTATCATGAACTTAGTCTAAAGACCTTTGCAAAATGTCTTGTAGACCAAATGGCCAACGCTCATGTCAACCTCAACTTCAACGCGTTCCTAGAGAAAACCAAGCTGAAAGATGATGGCAGCAACTATACGGACTAGGTCCGGAACCTGAGGATCATCCTCATAACTGCCAGGAAAGCATATGTCCTAGAAGCACCGCTAGGTGATGCACCCATCCCAGAGAACCAAGACGTCATGAACGCTTGGCAGTCACGTGCTGATGATTACTCCCTCATTTAGTGCGGCATTCTTTACATCTTAGAACCAAGGCTCCAAAAGCGTTTTGAGCGACATGGAGCATATGAGATGTTCGAAGAGCTGAAAATGGTTTTCCAAGCTCATGCCCGGGTCGAGAGATATGAAGTCTCCGAACAAGTTCTACAGTTGTAAGATGGAGGGAAATAGTTCTGTCAGTGAGCACATACTCAAAATGTCTGGGTTGCACAATCTCTTCTCCCAGCTGGACATCAACCTCCCGGACGAGGCGGTCATTGACAGAATCCTTCAGTCGCTCCCACCTAGCTACAAGAGCTTTGTGATGAACTACAATATGCAGGGGACGGTGAAAACTATTCCTGAAGTATTTTCAATGCTGAAATCAGCGGAGGTGGAAATCAAAAAGGAACATCAAGTGTTGATGGTCAATAAAACCACTAGTTTCAAGAAAGGCAAGGGTAAGAAGAACTTCAAGAAGGACGGCAAGGGAGTTGCCGCGCCCGGTAAACCAGTTGCCGGGAAGAAGTCAAAGAATGGACCCAAACCTGAGACTGAGTGCTTTTATTACAAGGGAAAGGGACACTGGAAGCAGAACTACCCCAGATACTTAGCGGACAAGAAGGCCGGCAACACTAAAGGTATATGTGATATACATGTAATTGATGTGTACCTTACCAGTACTCGTAGTAGCTCCTGGGTATTTGATACCGGTGCGATTGCTCACATTTGTAACTCAAAACAGGAGCTGCGGAATAAGCGGAGACTGGCGAAGGACGAGGTGACGATGCGTGTTGGGAATGGTTCCAAGGTCGATGTGATCGTCGTCGGCACGCTACCTCTGCATTTACCTACGGGATTAGTTTTAAACCTCAATAATTTTTATTTAGTGCCAGCTTTGAGCATGAACATTGTATCTGGATGTTGTTTAATACGAGATGGCTACTCATTTAAATCCGAGAATAATGGTTGTTCTATTTATATGAGAGATATGTTTTATGGTCATGCCCCACTGGTCAATGGTTTATTCTTAATGAATCTCGAACGTGATGTTACACATATTCATAGTGTGAATACCGAAAGATGTAAGATTGATAATGATAGTCCCACATATCTGTGGCACTGCCGCCTTGTCAAATCGGTGTCAAACGCATGAAGAAGCTCCATACAGATGGACTTTTGGAGTCTCTTGATTTCGAATCATTTGACACATGCGAACCATGCCTCATGGGTAAAATTACCAAGACTCCATTCTCCGGAACAATGGAGCGAGCAACCAACTTGTTGGAAATTATACATACTGATGTGTGCGGTCCAATGAGCATTGAGGCTCGCGGTGGCTATCGTTATGTTCTCACTCTCACTGATGACTTAAGTAGATATGGGTATGTCTATTCGATGAAATACAAGTCTGAGACCTTTGAAAAGTTCAAGGAAATTCAGAATGAGGTACAGAATCAACGTGACCGAAAGATAAAATTCTTACGATCAGATCGTGGGGGAGAATATTTAAGTCACAAATTTGGTACACACTTAAGGAAATGTGGAATCATTTCACAACTCACGCCGCCTCGAACACCTCAGCGTAACGGTGTGTCCGAACGTCGTAATCGCACTCTATTGGATATGGTGCGATCTATGATGTCACTCACTGATTTACCGCTATCATTTTAGGGATACACTCTAGAGACAGCTACATTCACTTTAAATAGGGCACCGTCTAAATCCGTTGAGATGACACTGTATGAATTATGGTTTGGGAAGAAACCTAAGCTGTCGTTTCTAAAAGTTTGGGGATGCGATGCTTATGTCAAGAAACTTCAACCTGAAAAGCTCGAACCCAAGTCGGAAAAATGCGTCTTCATAGGATACCCTAAGGAAACCATTGGGTATACCTTTTACCTTAGATCCGAAGGCAAGATCTTTGTTGCCAAGAACGGGTCCTTTCTGGAGAAAGAGTTTCTCTCGAGAGAAGTAAGTGGGAGGAAAGTAGAACTCGATGAAGTATTGCCTCTTGAACCGGAAAGTAGTGCAGCTTAGGAAGATGTTCATGTGGTGCCTGCACTGACTACAGAGGAAGTTAATGATAATGATCAAGGTACTTCGGATCAAGTTGCTACTAAACTTTGAAGGTCCACAAGGACACGTTCCACACAAGAATGGTATGGCAACCCTGTCCTGGAAATCATGTTGTTAGACAACGGTGAACCTTCGAACTATGAAGAAGCAATGGCGGGCCCAGATTCCAAGAAATGGCTTGAAGCCATGCAATTCGAGATAGGATCCATGTATGAAAACAAAGTATGGACTTTGACAGACTTGCCCGATGATCGGCGAGTGATAGAGAATAAATGGATCTTTAAGAAGAAGATGGACACGGATGGTAATGTTACCATCTATAAGGCTCGACTTGTCGCTAAGGGTTGTCGACAAGTTCAAGGGGTTGACTACGATGAGACCTTGTCACCCGTAGCGAAGCTGAAGTCTGTCCGAATCATGTTAGCAATTGCCGCATACTATGATTATGAGATATGGCAAATGGACGTCAAAACGGCATTCCTTAACGGCTTTCTTAAGGAAGAATTGTATATGATGCAGCCGGAAGGTTTTGTCGATCCTAAGAATGCTAACAAGGTATGCAAGCTCCAGCGCTCCATCTATGGGCTGGTGCAAGCATCTCGGAGTTGGAACATTCGCTTTAATGAAATGATCAAAGCGTTTGGGTTTATGCAGACTTATGGAGAAGCCTGCGTTTACAAGAAAGTGAGTGGGAGCTCTATAGCATTTCTCATATTATATGTGGACGACATACTTTTGATGGGAAATGATATAGAACTTTTGGACAGTATTAAGGCCTACTTGAATAAGTGTTTTTCAATGAAGGACCTTGGAGAAGCTGCTTACATATTAGGCATCAAGATATATAGAGATAGATCGAGACGCCTCATAGGTCTTTCACAAAGCACATACCTTGATAAGATATTGAAGAAGTTCAATATGGATCAGTCCAAGAAGGGGTTCTTGCCTGTGTTGCAAGGTGTGAAATTGAGCTCAGCTCAATGTCCGACCACGACAGAAGATAGAGAAAAGATGAGTGTCGTCCCCTATGCCTCAGCCATAGGGTCTATCATGTATGCCATGATGTGTACCAAACCTGATGTAAACCTTGTCGTAAGTTTGGTAGGAAGGTACCAAAGTAATTCCGGCATGGAACACTGGACAGCGGTCAAGAATATCCTGAAGTACCTGAAAAGGACCAAGGATATGTTTCTCGTATATGGAGGTGACGAGGAGCTCGTCGTAAAGGGTTATGTCGACGCTAGGTTCGACACAGATCTGGATGACTCTAAGTCACAAACCGGATACGTGTATATTTTGAATGGTGGGGCAGTAAGCTGGTGCGTTGCAAGCAAAGCATCGTGGCAATAATCTGGATGAAGGAGTTCATCACCGACCTAGGAGTCATACCCAATGCGTCGGGGCCGATCACTCTCTTCTGTGACAACACTGGAGCTATTGCCCTTGCCAAGGAGCCCAGGTTTCACAAGAAGACCAGGCACATCAAGCGTCGCTTCAACTCCATTCGTGAAAATGTTCAAGATGGAGACATAGATATTTGCAAAGTACATATGGATCTGAATGTCGCAGATCCGTTGACTAAACCTCTTCCGTGAGCAAAACATGATCAACACCAGAACTCTATGGGTGTTCGATTCATCACAATGTAACTAGATTATTGACTCTAGTGCAAGTGGGAGACTGTTGGAAATATGCCCTAGAGGCAATAATAAAATGATTATTATTATATTTCCTTATTCATGATAATTATCTATTATTCATGCTATAATTGTGTTATCCAGAAATCATAATACATGTGTGAATACATAGACCACAACATGTCCCTAGTGAGCCTCTAGTTGACTAGCTCGTTGATCAACAGATAGTCTTGGTTTCCTGACTATGGACATTGGATGTCATTGATAACGGGATCACATCATTAGGAGAATGATGTGATGGACAAGACCCAATCCTAAGCATAGCACAAGAACGTGTAGTTCGTTTGCTAGAGCTTTTCCAATGTCAAGTATCATTTCCTTAGACCATGAGATCGTGTAACTCTCGGATGCCGTAGGAGTGCTTTGGGTGTACCAAACGTCACAATATAACCGGGTGACTATAAAGGTATACTACAGGTATCCCCGAGAGTATCTGTTGGGTTTATACAGATCAAGACTGGGATTTGTCACTCCGTATGACGGAGAGGTATCTCTAGGCCCACTCGGTAATGCATCATCATAATGAGCTCAATGTGACCAAGTGTTTGGTCACGGGATCATGCATTACGGTACGAGTAAAGTGACTTGCCGGTAACGAGATTGAACGAGGTATTGGGATACCGACGATCGAATCTCGGGCAAGTAACGTACCGATTAACAAAGGGAATTGTATACGGGATTGATTGAATCCTCAACATTGTGGTTCATCCGATGAGATCATCATGGAACATGTGGGAGCCAACATGGGTATCCAGATCCTACTGTTGGTTATTGACCGGAGAGTCGTCTCGGTCATGTCTGCGTGTCTCCCGAACCCGTAGGGTCTACACACTTAAGGTTCGGTGACGCTAGGGTTGTAGAGATATTAGTATGCGGTAACCCAAAAGTTGTTCGGAGTCCCGGATGAGATCCCAGATGTCACGAGGAGTTCCGGAATGGTCCATAGGTGAAGATTTATATATAGGAAGTCCAGTTTCGGCCATCGGGAGAGTTTCGGGGGTAATCGGTATTGTACCGGGACCACCGGAAGGGTCTCGGGGGTCCACCGGGTGGGGCCACCTATCCCGGAGGGCCCCATGGGCTGAAGTGGGAGGGGAACCAGCCCCTGGTGGGCTGGTGCGCCCCCCATGGGCCTCCCCCTGTGCTTAGGGTTGGAAACCCTAGGGGTGGGGGGCGCCCCACTGACTTGGGGGCAAGTCCCCCCTTGGCTGCCGCACCCCCTTGGAGATTGGATCTCCTAGGGCCGGCGCCCCCTCCTAGGGGCCCTATATATAGTGGGGGGAGGGAGGGCAGCCGCACCCAAGTCCCTGGCACCTCCCTCTCCCCTCGTAACACCCCTCTCTCTCGTTGGAGCTTGGGGAAGCCCTGCCGAGATCACCGCTGCTTCCATCACCATGTCGTCGTGCTGCTGGATCTCCATCAACCTCTCCTTCCCTTGCTGGATCAAGAAGGAGGAGACGTCTTCCCAACCGTACGTGTGTTGAACGAGGAGGTGTCATCCGTTCGGTGCTCGGTCATCGGTGATTTGGATCACGACGAGTACGACTCCATCAACCCCGTTGTCTTGAACGCTTCCGCTCGCGATCTACAAGGGTATGTAGATGCACTCCCCTCTCCCTCGTTGCTAGATGACTCCATAGATTGATCTTGGTGATGCGTAGAAAATTTTAAAATTCTGCTACGTTCCCCATCATCAGCCCCTAAGGTCCTGGTTTGGAACACGCGCGACCTCAATGCACGCGCTCGCCGCACCGCCATCATGTCGCTTGTTGTAACTGCCAATGCATCGATCGCCCGCTTCCAAGAAACTAAGATGCAGTTAGTTTGCTCGTCGGTTGTCCTTGAGACTCTGGGCTCGGATATTGACGATTATGTGTACTTGCCCGCTGTTGGGACCCGTGGCGGCATCCTGTTGGCATGGAACGGTAGAGAGGTGACTATCACCGATCCTCTTTTCACTACCAACACCTTGTCTGCTAAGGTCTCCACCGCGTCCGGCGTTGGCACACCCTGGTGGCTCACCGTAGTCTATGGGCCCCAACCTGACGACGAGAAGGTTGCCTTCCTGCAGGAGCTGCGCGACATCCGCGACGTGTGCCCCGGGTCGTAGATGTTGTGCGGGGACTTCAACCTAATATACCGCGATGAGGACAAGAACAACGGGAACGCCAACCGCCGCATGATGGGTCGCTTTCGGCGCGTGCTCAACGACCTAGCGCTCAAGGAAGTGTGCCTCGGCGAGAGACGCTACACTTGGTCGAATGAGCAGTCGCCCCCGACCCTCATCCACCTCGACCGAGTCCTATGCACCACAGACTGGGAGGAGCTTCATAGCGTGTGCCTCCTACGCTGCCTCGCCTCCGTCCTCTCTCACCCAGCCCCCTCCTCCTGGATTGCTCACGGCTGCAACTATGCACCAGCGCTTCCACTTCGAGGATTTTTGGATTCGCCTAGACGGCTTCAACGATGTTGTCGCGGCTGCATGTCACTCTGTCCACGTGACAGACCCATTCCGGCGCTTCATGTTGCGCATGCAGGCCACCGCGTGCCAGCTAACTAGCTGGAGCTCGTGGACTGTTGGGAATGTGCGCCTCAGGCTTGCGGTCTCCCGAGAGCTTCTCCTCAGGCCCGATACTGCCTTGGAGAGTAGAGCTTTGTCCGTGCACGAAGACTGGCTGCGTCGCCAGATCAAGGCCTCCTATCTAGGCCTTGCTTCTTTGGAACGCACCATCGCCCGCCAATGTGCCCGCCTCGCGACACTCAAATACGGAGATGCCAACATGTCATTCTACCACCGGCAATGCTCTTATCGGCGGCAGAAGAACATGGTGCACAGTCTTGAGGCTGGCGGGGAGATCATCACGGACCCGGAGGGCATGGCCGCAGCTTCATACACGCACTTCGACGCTCTGCTTGGCACCGTCATGCACCGGGAGTGCACCCTGGACCTCTCCGCTCTCATCACGCCTGCCAACCTCGACGACCTTGATGCACCCTTTGATGTCGAGGAGATATGGCAGGCCGTCAAGCGATTTCCCACGCGCAAAGCGCCCGGTCCCGACGGCTTCACCACTGACTTCTTGCGCGCCTGTTGGCCCATCGTCAAGCAGGACCTCGTCGACGTGTTCCAGCAGCTATACGAGCTCCGGGGCCGAGGATTTAGCTGCCTTAACCAGGCACTCCTCACGCTCCTGCCCAAGCGCACGGATGCCCGCTGCCTTGGAGATTACAGGCCCATAAGCCTTATCCACCTCGTCGCCAACATCTTCACGAAGGTCCTCTCGTTGCGACTCGCGCCCAAGCTTAATGCACTCGTCAGCGCGAACCAGAACGTGTTCGTCTAGGGACGCTCGTTGCGTGACAAGTTCATCCTCGTCCGGCAGTCTGCGCGCCTTCTCCATCAGCTCAAGGCACCCCGCTTGCTGTTGAAGGTCGACCTGGCACGGGCCTTCGGCTCTATCAGCTGGCCATTTCTCTTCGAGGTCCTGCGCCAGTATGGATTTGGCTGCCGCTTCCTGGACTGGTTGGCCATTCTCCTTTTGTCAGCCAGCACCAAGGTACTCCTAAACGGCAAGCCCGACCCGACCATTTGGCACCGCTGCGGATTTCGACAGGGCGATCCCCTCTCGCCCCAACTATTCGTCCTCGCGGTCGACACGCTTAGCCGTCTCTTTCGCCGAGCCACTGAGACGGGCATCCTGTAGTAGCTTCACCATCGGCATTCGATCCCCGCCGTCTCGCTATATGCGGATGATGTGATCCTATTCTACCACCCCACCCAGGGCGACGCCATGGCCGTGAAAGGTATCATGTAGCTCTTTGGACGTGCCTCGGGCCTCCAGGTGAACTTCTTGAAGAGCTCGGCCACCCTCATCCGCTGCGACGCCGATGAAGTGACTCACATCATTGACACACTTGGCTGCCCCATCGTGAACCTGCCTATCACTTATCTTGGCATTCCACTCACGGTCAAGTGTCCCTCCGCTGCTCTGCTTCAACCTGTGGTCGACAAAGCTGCGGGCATGCTACCTACCTATAAATCACGCCTCATGAACATGGTCGTCCGCCTCGCCTTTGTCAAAGCCGTGCTCAGCGCCATCCCCATCCACCAGCTGCTGGTGTTGGCTCTCCTGAAGCGGATCATCAAGACGCTTGAGAAGATACAGAGGGGTTTCCTCTGGGCCTGGCGTGCCGAGGCCAATGGCGGCAACTGCCACATCAACTGGAGGCGTGTCGCACGGGCGATCTCACTTGGCGGGCTTGGCGTCCAGGACCTGGAGCGCACCGGCCTTGCTCTACGCACGAACTGGCTGTGGCTAAGCCGCACCAATAGCGCCAGGGCTTGGAGTGGACTTGACCTACAGTTCTCAGCCGATGAGCGCGCCTTTTTCTTTGCCTTGACCACCATGCAGGTCGGCAATGGCCAGCTTGCCCTGTTTTGGGAGGACCGCTGGATCGACGGCCGCTCCGTTCGCGAGATCGTGCCGACGCTTCATGCTTGCATCCCCAAAGGATGCCACAAGCTTCGGACGGTGGCGGATGGCCTTCAGCTGAATAGTTGGGCGCGTGACTGATGACCCACAAGTATAGGGGATCTATCGTAGTCCTTTTGATAAGTAAGAGTGTCGAACCCAACGAGGAGCAGAAGGAAATGATAAGAGGTTTTCAGTAAGGTATTCTCTGCAAGCACTGAAATAGTAGGTAACAGATAGTTTTGTGATAAGGTAATTTGTAACGAGCAACAAGTAACAAAAGTAAATAAAGTGCAGCAAGGTGGCCCAATCCTTTTTGTAGCAAAGGACAAGCTTGGACAAACTCTTATATAGAGAAAAGCGCTCCCGAGGACACATGGGAATTATTGTCAAGCTAGTTTTCATCATGTTCATATGATTCGCATTCGGTACTTTGATAATTTGATATGTGGATGGACCGGTGCTTGGGTGCTGCCCTTACTTGGACAAGCGTCCCACTTATGATTAACCCCTATTGCAAGCATCCGCAACTACAAAAGAAGTATTAAGATAAACCTAACCATATCATGAAACATACGGATCCAAATCGGCCCCTTACGAAGCAACGCATAAACTAGGGTTTAAGCTTCTGTCACTCTAGCAACCCATCATCTACTTATTACTTCCCAATGCCTTCCTCTAGGCCCAAATAATGGTGAAGTGTCATGTAGTCGACGTTCACATAACACCACTAGAGGAGAGACAACATACATCTCATCAAAATATCGAACGAATACCAAATTCACATGACTACTAATAGCAAGACTTCTCACATGTCCTCAGGAACAAACGTAACTACTCACAAAGCATATTCATGTTCATAATCAGAGGAGTATTAATATGCATAAAGGATCTGAACATATGATCTTCCACCAAATAAACCAACTAGCATCAACTACAAGGAGTGATCAACACTACTAGCAACCTACAGGTACCAATCCCAGACTTGGAGACAAGAATTGGATACAAGAGATGAACTAGGGCTTGAGAGGAGATGGTGTTGGTGAAGATGTTGATGGAGATTGGCCCTCTCCCAATGAGAGGAGCGTTGGTGATGATGATGGCGATGATATCCCCCTCACGGAGGGAGTGTCCCCGGCAGAACAGCTCTGGCAGAGCCCTAGATTGGTTCCGCCAAGGTTCCGCCTCGTGGCAGCGGAGTGTCACCCCAAATGCTTGCTTCTGATTTTTCTTCGGATGAAAGACTTCATATAGAAGAAGATGGGCACCGAAGGGCCACCAGGGGGCCCACGAGGCAGGGGGCGCGCCCAGGGGTAGGGCACGCCCCCCACCCTCATGCCTCGTGGGTGGCCCCCCTCTGGTATTTCTTCTACTCAGTATTTTTTATATATTCTAAAAAGAACTTCCATGGAGTTTTAGGACTTTTGGAGTTGTGCAGAATAGGTCTCTAATATTTGCGCCTTTTCCAGCCCTGAATTCCAGCTGCCAGCATTGTCCCTCTTCATGTAAACCTTGTAAAATAAGAGAGAATAGGCATAAGTATTGTGACATAATGTGTAATAACATCCCATAATGCAATAGATATCGATATAAAAGCATGATGCAAAATGGACGTATCAGCGACATACAGGGAACCATTGGGATTCAGGAGATCAGCGAGTACATGCAACTCTGGCACATGATCGAGCACACGACGCTCTCCGCCGAGCCAGATCATCTCCTCTGGAAGTGGAGTTCCAAGGGCACCTACACTGCGCAGTCAGCCTACCTTGCCATGTTCCACGGATCCATCCCATGTGACGCCTGGAAGCTCACCTGGAAGTGTTGGGCGCCGCCCTGGGTCCGCTTCTTCCACTGGCTCGCCCATCTTGATCGATGCTGGACCGCCGACCGCCTCACCCGTCGCGGCCTGCAGCATCCTGCATGTTGCCCACTCTGTGACCATGCGCCGGAGACCATCCAGCACCTCCTCCTCGCCTGCCCATTCTCTCGGTAGGTATGGTACAATGTCCTGAGCTGGCTGAGCGTCCCCTGCAACCCACCTGATAGCGAGACATCTACCAACACCTGGTGGCTCTCCGCACGGCAGCACACGCCCAAGCCTATGCGCAAGGGCCTCGCCTCTGCAACACTGCTTATTCCCTGGATGCTTTGGAAGCATCGAAACGACTGTGTCTTCGACAGAGACAGCCCTTCAATCGCTGCGGTGTTGACCAAAATCAAGGAGGAGGCGACCCTTTGGGCCAGAGCCAGTGCGCTGGGCCTGCGTGCTCTCATTCCCCACACCTAGGATGTACACTAATTAAACCAACCTTTTTTGACTATACATAGTAGGGCAAAACCCCACTGCATTTTTTATATTATTTCAACAAAGAGCTCCAGCAGTACAAAAGGCTTGAGATAAGCCAAGAACAAAAAAAGGAAAAAAAGAGAAAGAAAGAAAGAAAGAAAGAAAGAAAGAGAGAAAGAAACAAGAAGCTAGCAGCTACTAAAAACAAAAGATTACAGGACAAGGTTGTCAAGCCAGAGACAGAAAGCTCTAGCACAGCTCTTCTTAATTCTAAACCTAAGCAAATTGAGTTCCTCCAAGAGGATGACTTTCCATCCCTGAATGCTTGGTTGGATGTCTTGAAAAATGAGGTTGTTCCTAGAGATCCAGATGGCCCATGATGCTAGGATGATGATTTCCATAAAGAAAGGCACATGAAGTTTTAATTTTAGATCAGCAAAGGCCTCGAGAACTGAGACATTTGCCTGCCTAGTAGGGCAAATTATGTCCCAACACTATGCAGCAAAAGGACATGTCCAAAAGAGGTGTTGAAGTGTTTCCTCCTACTGGCAATTGTTTACAGCACAATTGTAATTGTCCAAATGAAAAGATTTCCTTCTAAGAAGATTCCTGGTATTAAGTCTGTCATGTAGTAGCCTCCAAAAGAACACCTTGTGCTTGGGTTGACAAGAGCTATTCCAAATCCAGTTAAATTGTTGTGGCACTATTTTAACTCCCATCATCAGTTTATATGCCTTTGCAACAGAGAATTGATCACTTCCCCAAATATAGCTCCAGGTGTCTGTACATTCCAGATATTCAGAACCCCTCAGAGTTATACAAATGTCTTCCATTGCTTCAAATTCTTGGAATGCTTGCACTGCCAATGGTAAGTGAAAGAGATCCTCCAGGAATTCAGTGTGAATAATGGTATGCACAGTGGAGTTTCTATTTTTCACAAAAGAAAAGAGATGAGGGAACATGTCCTGAAGGCAGGATGAGTGCCAAAGATCAGACCAGAAAAAGGCACTTTTGCCATCTCCAATATGGCATCTGGCCATGGATTTGAAATTGTCAATGAGCTTAAGATTAGCTTTCCACCAAAAGGATCCCATCCAACTGTTGCCAGGCAGTGAACCAGCACTGTAATGTGCTTCCCAGATCAAGTTAACCCATGGAATGTTGTGTCTGTTGTAAAACTTGTGCAGATTCTTGAGAAGCAAAGCTTTGTTTTGGACAAAGATGTCCATTACTCCCAATCCTCCTTGGTCCTTTGGCCTACAAACAGTACTCCAAGCCACCATGACAGGCCAATGATCCTCCAAATCAGGGCCTCTCCAGAGGCAGTGCCTCAATAATTTAATTGCTTGAGCTTTAATGGTGACAGGTACATCAAGACACCCCATAAGGTAAATCAGCAGGGAGTTGAGCACAGATTTTACCAACAATAGTCTTCCAGCCATGGTCAAAAAAGAAGATAGGCCCATCAGTTTCTTCTGAAGTCTTGTGACCATAGGTAAACATTGCTCAACAGTGGGTTTATAAATACCCAGGGGTGCGCCCAAATATTGGATGGTAAAGAATTCCCTTTTACATTGGAAAGTATTAGTCAGAATTTCAACTTTCTCCTCAGGTACATTGAGTGGGATGAGGCTAGATTTAGAGTAATTGACTTTCAGCCCAGTAGCATCTGCAAAAGTATTGAGGAGGGCTTTGAGGCGGTGTAGTTGTTTGACATCTGCTTGAAGGAGGACCAAAGTGTCATTTGCATATTGTACTATTGGGAAATCAGGGCAGGAGTTCACTTGCAGAGGTGAGGAGAGCAAACCCATTTGCATGGCCTTGTTGAGGATTGACTAAAGAAGATCTGCAGCAAGTACAAACAGCAGTGGTGATAGAGGGTCTCCTTGTCTCACACCTCTGAGGCAATAGAATTTTTTACCAGGCACACCATGAAGCAGAATGGTAGATGAGGCAGAAGTGAACAACATTTTGATCCAATTAATCCATCTATCTCCAAATCCTTTAGCTTTTAAAATATCTAGAATTGCCTGATGTTCAATGGTGTCAAAAGCTTTTTCAAAGTCCAATTTCAGTACTATAATCTCTTCCTTTGATTTATGGCACTGATGCAAGTATTCATAAGCCCAACCCAAGCAGTCATGAATAGATCTCTCTTTGAGGAAGCCATATTGGTTAATGTGAACTAGCTTTAAGATGACTTTCTGTAACCTGTTTGCCAATAGTTTAGTGACTAGCTTGAGACAACAATTGAGGAGGGAGATTGTCCTGTAATCATTTGCTATGAGAGGAGAATTTCCTTTTGGAATCAGAGTAATGAATGAGGTGTTCAAACTTTCCAGAGAGATTTGTCCAGCATGGAAGTCAGAAATGAAGTTGAGCACATCTCCTTTAATTATGTCCCAGTAAGATTTAAAAAACTCATTATTGAAGCCATCAGGACCAGGTGATTTGTCTATAGGTAATTCTTTCACTACTTCATTGATTTCTTCTTCAGAAAAAGGCAGTTCCAATGACTCAAAAAGTGTGGGATCCTGTCTTTGGTGAAACAATGACTGCAAGTCAAAATGCATAGAAGTTTTGAGAGAAGTCCCCCTTCTTTTCTTATAGGTGTCCCATAGTATAGCAGCTTTCCCAGCATGATCAGATATATCAACTTGATCATCATTTTGCAGGACAGCAATATGATTATGCCTGTGATTGATAGAAGCCTTGGTATGAAAGAATTTGGTATTTTCATCCCCAAACTTTACCCCTTTAATTTTTCCCCTCTGTTTCCAATAGATCTTTTGGTTCTTCAAAAGAACTAGCAGATGTTCTTTAAGGAGAATCCTACAATTCCATTCATAAGTGTCGAGGGGTCTAAACTCCTCAAAAAAGTCACAAGAAAAATGAGTTCATTGATTTTAGCAATTTGAGTTTTCAGACAAGAGAAAGATCTGGCCCACAACTTCAAAGATCTCCTCAAATTTTTAAACTTTGCATTCAACCTTTTGACTGAATCCAGATTCCCTACTGGAATATTCCAAGCTGCATGAACTACCTGTTTGAAGTCTGAGTGATGCAACCAATAATTCTCAAATCTAAAAACTTTTGCTTTGGGAATTGAGGTACCAACTTTGATTACACATGGCAACTGGTCTGAAATCGGTTTTGCAAGAGGTAGAACCATAGTATTTGGGAATGTGGTCATCCAAGAAGCTGAAGTGAAAAACCAGTCAAGCTTGATGAGCAGAGGATTTTGCTGCATGTTACTCCAACTAAATTTCCTTCCATGCAGAGGAAGCTCTAATAAGACTTGGTTACTAATTGCTTCATTGAACATGAGCATCTCATTAACATCTCCACCAGGTTTATTTCTGTCTGATGGATCCCTCATGAAATTGAAATCTCCCATAAGAATCCAGTCCACTTCATCAGGCATATGAATATTTAAAAACCACTCAATGAACTCAATTTTGTCCTGTCAGTCACAAGGACCATAGATATTGGTGAGAAGCCAGGACTGATTGGAGAGCAAACTTGTGAATTGGATTGAGAGTGAAAATCTGTTTTGAGAAATTACTTCTCTAGCAAAGTGAGAGCCATTCCAAGCCACTAGGAGACCCCCTGAAGCTCCAACAGAAGGAAGGAAAGCAAACTTATTGATTCTAGTGGGACATATTTTTTTATGTAAGTAGCATCAAAGTTTTCTCTCTTAGTTTCTTGTAAGCACAAAATATTGCAGTCACTCTCATCAATTTTCTGCCTTAAAGCCAGCCATTTATCCTGTGAATTCATCCCTCTAATGTTCTAGTTCAGAATGTTCCAACTTCTATTAGTGTTATTCATGGAGACAAAGATGTGAACTGCAGCAGAGGTCAAGCACCAGCACTTGACTCATTATTAAAGTGGAGAAAAGATTATCTGAAGTTCTGGACCACAGCATATGAAAAAACCAGCAATACATCCAAGTAGCATACACCACAGAAGTTCCATTAAGATAGATCATCTCTAGAGCAAAGAGTTGCTTAAAGTACCAGCACTCAAAGATTACAACATAAATAAGATTGACCAAAAGGGCACATGAGACTTCATCCAAACTACCCCCCCAACCACTAGCCCAGTGATGTCTAGTAATCATCATGAAGATGTTGGTGTGTTATCCTCTCCAGTGGCCAAGGGCACCTTGACCAAGTCCTCATCAAGCTTTCTTCTTGGCTTCTTGGCCAGCTTGCTATCCAGCTCTGCCTCAGCAACCTTACAGAAAGAGGCAGTGAGGTTTCTAACAACTGAGTTTTGAATGACAGGAGGAATAGCATGACAAGGCAGACAACTAGTATTTGAGCAAGGGTTTCTTTTATATCCATCATTCACTTTTTTAATTCTGTCACTTCTCCTTACCTCAGTTTCCACTAGGGGGGTTTTACCACTCCTTCTCTTCCTGAGGTTCTCAGTGCCAAAAGGCTGCAGAAGGGCATGTGACTCCAAATATTGCATGTTGGAAGCCACCTCAACATTCTCCTTGCCCTTATCCTTTGCAACCTGATTCTCATGTGCAAGGGCCTGACAAATAGGAGCATGTGAAGCAGGGCATTTAGCAGGTATATGAAACAGAATAGCTTGTTCCATGTTCTCAACAGCAGAGAAAAGTTCCCACATCCCAGACTTAAGCATATTCACAGTCCAGGCAAACTTATCTGGAGTCAATAGAAGGTGGACAATGAAATTAAACCAACTTATAGGAATGTTGGCAGAAAAAGAGCTTTGCTTATCCAGAGACTGCTCCTGAAAGTGCTTCTTCCACAGCAAGAGACCTTCTTCAGATATCAGTTTGTCATTATCTGTAGTTGCAGCAAGCTGAATACATTTGAAACCTAGGAGGGAAGGTGCCATGCTGAAATGCTCATTGATTTGATTTACCGATTTACCTTGCAAACCAGACTGAAGATTCTCCATACTGGTGACAGGATCCAGCCCTCCTCTGAAAGTATTGATGTGAGAAGGACTTTACTGAAAGACCTGGTCAGAAGCACCAACTGCAGCTACCAATTCAGACTCAGAACCTGGCACAGGATCTCCTTGAAGAAAGACAGGAGGCAAATTATTTTCCATAGCAGAACAAATTTGCAGAACATTGGAATTAGGGCCCAAGACTTGATCTTCAGAGCTAGCAACAGCCTCTGCACCCCCAGAAGGATTAATTGCACCCAAAAGATGCAACTGGCTCGCAGGAACTTGAACAGGAAGGGCTACATCTTCAGTTGCTACAACCTCATTTTGCACAGGCAACATGTTGGGCTCTTCTTCATCAGAAAGGTATGCTTGAATAATGTTCTGAAGCCCATTTGCAGCCACATTGGATGGAGGAGGCAGAGCAATAGGTTCGACATCTATGTGAAATACATTCCCAGCAATCACAGGTGGCAGAGGAATGTTGGAATTAACTCCTTCAGAAAATGACATATCTAAAGAAAGGCTGTTGTTACTGAAAGCAGGCACTAACTCCTCACCATCTGCCCACACCATCTCCTCTTGCTGCACAGCATCCAGAATGTTAGCAAGGGGTGCATGCATGTTGTCCTGTTGTGGAATATTCCAGTTGTCCTCTTGCTCCCAATTGTCTTCCTGCTGAGCATTTAAATTGTTGTTGTTGAGTGCAGCATTGTGAAAACCAGCACCGAGGTCAGCATTCTCTAGCAAAGGGTGTGGATCCACA
Source organism: Triticum aestivum (assembly GCF_018294505.1). Lineage (NCBI taxonomy): Eukaryota > Viridiplantae > Streptophyta > Magnoliopsida > Poales > Poaceae > Triticum > Triticum aestivum. The sequence continues at coordinate 275,166,686 of NC_057812.1, forward strand.
TTGTCTGGTGGAATCGGATCTTCGTCTGCTGGGCCCCACCAAGAAGCTCACTAGCCAACACTTCAATGGAAGAGGACCAACCATCCTCTTCAAACTCATCTCCCTCTGACCATCTCATGCTCTTGGGGATTATATCCAAATTCATAACACGAGCCTTGACCACAATACGGCCCATGTGGTCGTCCTCCTTGTCCCAGGAAATCATGCGACCGAACTTACTGACAGCACAGGCCAAGTCTTCAGTATTTCGAAAATCAAACGGAACACCAGTCAGCAGCAACCAAACTGTTCTATTGAAATGCACCCGCCTATGATTCCTTCCCTCATCATGCTTCACAAAAGAGATGAAAATGTCGCCGAATTCATGCAGGCTATCCAGCACGAGCTTGTCCCTATCTCTAACCCTTGTCAGACACACATACGCCTCACCAAACGGGCAACGCTGGATGTCCCTCAGCCCTAGCTGCCTATGCTCAACGATAAATTCTTCGAGAACATCTCTTACATTGGGAAACGGAGCATCGGCTGGGAGTGGATGGATAGTTGCGATAGCCCAGTCTTCATGGCGGCGAGGACGATGTGGAAGTACCACACGAGCCACCCCATTGCGGCCTGGAAGCTGCTGGATAGCGAACCCATGCGGCACAAATGGCCGCGGGTCGATCGGAATGTTGGCCATCGGAGAAGCCACGGAGGCGCACCCTGTCACCAGCGAGCAGGAGGTGACAGGAGCAGAGTTTGGGAACTGTGGTGAAGCAGAGGCTGGCTGAGGAGAAGTTGAGGAGGCAAGTGCCAATCGAGGCTGGAAATTAGGAAAAGATCCCGTGGCGAGCTCGCTAAAAGAGGAAACCACCGGAGGGTCGCGGGCCGGGCCGACTGACTTGAACCAATCCTGGACCGCATCCATGTTCCAGGCTTCAATGGGTGGGTTGCCAAACGTAGCAAACCGAAGAAATGGGAACATCCCAGGTAGCCTTTGTACGTGACACCCCCTGGCAAAGTGGCCCAATAAACCACAAGAATAGCATGTAAGCGCTCCATTTGAAAAACCCTGATTGCCGCCCTGAGAAACCGCAGCGTGAACCTCTCCTGAGGTATTAAGATTCTGCATTGAAGATGCATTATTGTTAGAGACCACATTATTGTCGGAGACCACATTATTGCTAGAACTCAGAAAATTCGCGAGGCGAGCAAAAACCGATGGCCGGAGTTGATCGCCGGAGCTAGTGGATGTGGCAACAGCTCGAGCACGCGGACCATTAGTAACCAAGTTCCAAGAAGATTCTTCCTCATGATAAAAAAGTTGTTCTTCACGCAACCAGTTGGGGCCTCCGAAACCCCAAAGATTAAACACTAATTTGAAATCCTTTTCAACCACACAGCCATGATTATAGATATCAAAACCCACAGCTTTAGAAGCAACCGAAAACTTGAAGGATCTGTCCTTGAGATGATGGACACGAAAACCTTGTGGATAACCACCAAACCAAGATTGAAGTGTGACGCTAATCGTGTGACAATCCAACCGAAAGCAAGCACGACAGAAGGAAACCACCAAAGTGAACTCCCGTTGGCGAAAACCAAGGGAGAAAACCACTGGATGACCAAACTTCTCCCTCATAGAACGTTGAAAGTCTTTACCTCTTGCAAAGTTGTGAGATGGAGGATCCATGGCCATGGGCTCGACTCCAACTCCAAAAACAGAGCAACTAAAGGGGTGGTGGCTGCCACAACCGGAGTGGAGGGTGGCAGGAAAAGGGGTGGCCGCCGGGGCCGGGGTGGCCACCGGCGGGAGGGGTGGCCGCAGAGGCCGAAGTGGCCACCTGCGGGAGAGCCTAGGGAGAGCCTACGGAGAGCCTACGGAGAGCCTCCTATATTTGCAAGTTCTAAGATTGCGTCTTCCTCATGACAGTGCTTAACCTTGTTCATTGCAAGGAGGAATCTGGCCCAATTTTAAACCACCCTTGCATTGTATGATCGCCTCCCAGGAGGATGTAACTCAAACCCCTTCCTTTCCAATGCAATGAAACGCAAATCTTATGCGTTTTCTCGAAAACATTAATAGGCATACCTGAGATATAGTGTTTAATTCTTTGCCCATTGACCACCTTCGGGTTAGTACCTTTAGAACTATTTATTTTGATGGCTCCCAAACGATAAACCTCTTTGATAATATATGGTCCTCCCTATTCGGAGAGAAGGTTTCCTGCAAAGAATCTAAAACGAGAGTTGTACAAAAGAACATATTCACCAACTTTGAATTCCCACTTTTGGATTCTTTTGGCATGCCATCTTTTAACTTTTCTTTGAATAGCTTGCCATTTTCATAAGCTTGGGTTCTCCATTCATCTAGTGAGCTAATATAAAATAACCTCTTTTCACCGGCAAGTTTGAAATCATAGTTGAGATCTTTAATTGCCTAGTATGCTTTATGTTCTAACTCAAGAGGCAAATGACAAGATTTTCCGTAAACCATTTTATAAGGAGACATACCCATAGGATTTTTATAAGCTGTCCTATAGGCCCAAAGTGCATCATCCAATTTCTTAGACCAATTCTTTCGGGACCTGTTAACAGTTTTTTGTAATATTAGCTTTATTTCTCTATTGCTAAGTTCAACTTGGACACTAGATTGAGGATGATAGGGTGATGCAATTCTATGGTTAACATCATATTTAGCAAGCATCTTATGGAAAGTACCACGAATAATGTGTGAACCATCATCATTCATTAAATATCTAGGGACTCCAAACCATGGCAAAATAACTTCGTTAAGCATTTAATGGAAGTGTTATGATCAGCACTACTTGTTGGAGTAGCTTCTACCCACTTAGTAACATAATCAACAGCGACCAGAATATGTGTATACCCATTAGAGGAAGGAAAAAGATCCCATATAATCAAAACCCCAAACATCAAATGGTTCAACAACAAGTGAATAATTCATAGGCATTTCTTGAAGTTTACCGATATTACTAATTGTTTGACATTCGTCACAAGATAAAGCAAACTTACGAGCATCCTTGAAGAGAGTAGGCCAATAAAAACCAGATTGCAATACATTGGGAGCAGTTCTATCTCCCGCATGATGTCCTCCATAAGCTTCGGAATGACATTCCCGTAGGATTTGTCCTTGTTCATGCTCAGGTACACGACATTAATAATACCATCTACTCCTTCTTTATAAAGATGTGGGTCATCCCAAAAGTAATGTCTTAAATCATAGAAGATTTTTTTTCTTTTGTTGGTATGTGAAACTAGGTGGTATGTATTTAGCAACAATATAATTAGCATAGTCAGCATACCAAGGAGTGTTATGAGAGACATTTATTGCAGCTAATTGCTCATCAGTAAAACTATCATCAATAGGTAGTGGGTCATCAAGAATATTTTCTAACCTAGACAAGTTATCATCTATGGGGTTCTTAGCTCCTTATCTATCAATAATATGTAGATCAAATTCTTGTAGCAAGAGAACCCACATAATGAGTCTAGGTTTAGCATCTCTCTTTTCCATAAGATTTTCTATAGCAGCATGATCAGTGTGAACAATTACTTTGGAATCAAGAATATAAGATCTGAATTTAACACAAGAAAAGACATCCGCTAAAATTTCTTTTTCAGTAGTAGCATAATTTCTTTGGGCACCGTCTAGAATTTTGCTACCATAATGGATAACATTTAATTTCTTATCAACCCTTTGTCCTAAAACAACACCAACAACATAATCACTAGCATCACACATAATTTCAAAAGGCAAGTTCCAATCAGGTGGTTGAACAATAGGTGCAGAAATTAAGGCTTTCTTAAGTGTTTCAAAGGATTCTACACAATCATCATTAAAAAAATGGAACATACTTTTTTAAAATATTTTTAAGAGGCCTAGAAATTTTAGAGAAGTCTTTAATAAACCTCCTATTGAAACCAGCATGACCGAGGAAACTACGAATACCTTTAATATCTCTAGGACATCGCATTTTCTCACTTGCATCAACTTTAGCTTTATCCACCTCAATACCTCGTTCAGAAATTTTATGCTATAAGACAATACCTTCATTAACCATAAAGTGGCACTTCTCCCAATTCAAGACAAGATTAGTTTGCTCACATCTCTGCAAAACTCAATCAAGGTTGCTTAAGAAATCATCAAAAGAAGTTCCGTAAACAGAGAAATCATCCATGAAAACCTCAATAATCTTTTCACAAAAATCAGAGAATATAGCAGTCATACATCTTTGAAAGGTAGCAGGTGCATTGCATAAACCAAAAGTCATACGTCTATAAGTATAAGTTCCAAAAGGACAAGTAAAGGTGATTTTCTCTTGATCAGGTTGTGAAATAGGTATTTCAGAAAAACTAGAATATCCATCAAGAAAACAAAAGTGTGTGTGCTTAGATAATCTTTCTAACATTTGATCTATAAAAGGCAAAGGGTAATAATCTTTTCAAGTTGCTTTATTTAATTTTCTGAAATCAATTACCATTCTATAGCTAGTGACAATCCTTTGTGGAATAAGCTCATTCTTATCATTAGGAACAACAATAATACCTCCCTTCTTAGGGAAACAATGAACAGGACTTACCCATCTACTATCAGCTATGGGATAGATTATGCCTGCTTCCAGAAGTTTTAGTATTCCAGTCCTTACCACATCTTTCATCTTATGGTTCAAATGTCGTTGATGATCAACAACGGGTTTAGCATCAGGTTCCATATTAATCTTGTGCTGACAGAGAGTGGGAGTAATGCCCTTAAGATCATCAAGAGTATATCCAATAGCAGCTCGGTGCTTCTTCAAAATTTTCAATAATCTTTCTTCTTCATGTTCTGAAAGGTTAGCAGTAATAATTAGGGGATATATCTTTTTCTCATCGAGATAAGCATATTTCAAAGTGTAAGGCAATTGCTTTAATTCAAACACAGGATCACCTTTAGGTGGAGGAGGACCTCCTAGAGTTTCAACAGGCAAATTGTCTTTAAGCAGAGGTCATTGTTCAAAGAAAATCTTATCTATTTCATTTCTTTCATGCATATTCATATCATTTTCATGGTCTAGCAAATATTGTTCTAGAGGATCAGTAGGAGGCATGGCAATAGAAGAAAGACCAATTATCTCATCCTTATTAGGCAATTCTTTTTTATAAGGTTGTCTACTAAACTTGGAGAAATTAAATTCATGAGACTCATCACTAAAGCTAACACTGACAGTTTGTGTATGACAATCTATAGTGACATTGACAGTGTTCAAGAAAGGTCTACCAAAGATAATGGGACAAAAGTCATCTTGTGGGGAACCAAGAACAAGAAAATCAGTAGGATATTCTATTTTCCCATGAAAGACTTCAACATCTCTAATAATCCCAAGTGGTGTGATGGTATCTCTATTAGCAAGTTTAATAGTAATATATATGTCTTCTATTTCAGCGGGTGCTATGTCATTCACAATTTCTTGATATAAGGTAAAAGGAATAGCACACACACTAGCACCTAAGTCACATAAACCACGATAACAATGATCTACTTTTTTAACTGAGACAACAGGCATGCCAAGAATAGGTCTATGTTTATCTTTTTCATCAGGTTTGGCAATTCTAGCAGCTTCATCACAGAAGTAAATAACATGCCCATATGTATTTTCTGCCAGGAGATCTTTAACCATAGCAATGCTAGGTTCCACCTTGATTTCTTCAGCAGGTTTAGGTGCTCTAATATTACTTTTGTGGACCATAGTTGAAACCTTAGCATGTTCCTTTATCCTAATAGGGAAAGGCAGTTTTTCAAAATAAGCAGTAGGCACAACTAGATCAACATTGTAAATAATAGTTTCATCTTTAAGTACGGCTGGTTCTTTAATTTCTTCCTTAATAGGGGGATGATATTTTATCCACTTCTCCTTAGGGAGATCAACATGAGTAGCAAAAGATTCACAAAAAGAGGCTACTATCTCAGAGTCAAGTCCATATTTAGTGCTAAACTTTTGAGATGCATCGGTATTCATAAAAGATTTAACACAATCAAACTCAAGCTTAATACCTGACTCTTTACCTTCATCAAGTTCCCAATCTTTAGAGTTGTGTTTAATTCTTTCTAAAAGATCCCTCCTAAATTCAATAGTCTTCTTCATGAAAGAACCGGTACAAGAAGTATCGAGCATGGATTGTCATCATGAGAAAGCCGAGCATAAAAGTTCTAAATAATAATTTCTCTCGAGAGCTCATGATTGGGGCATGAATATAACATTAACTTAAGCCTCCCGCAAGCTAGAGCGATTCTTTCTCCTTCACGTGGCCAAGAAATTTCATAACAAATATTTTCAGTAGGTGTAGTAGGTTGAAGGGCAACTAACTGTGGTTCTGGACAAGGTGAAGATACCCCGAACAAACCCCTCAAAGGATGATTCTCCATAGTAACAAGTGACAATAAATTTAAGCACGTAGTAATAATTTTTCCTTACCGATTTCCACTTACCAAGAGCGCTTCACTCCCCGGAAACGGCGCCAGAAAAGAGCCTTGATGACCCACAAGTATAGGGGATCAATCGTAGTCCTTTTGATAAGTAAGAGTGTCAAACCCAACGAGGAGCAGAAGAAAATGACAAGTTGTTTTCAGCAAGGTAATTTCTACAAGCACTGAAATTATCAGTAACAGATAATTTGATAGCAAGATAATTTGTAACGAGCAAGTAACAGTAAGAGTAAGTAAAGTGCAGCAAGGTAGCGCAATCCTTTTGTGGCAAAGGACATGCCAAAACGGTCTCTTATAATAAGAAAAGCATTCTTGAGGGTACACGGGAATTTCATCTAGTCACTTTCATCATGTTGGTTTGATTTGTGTTCGCTACTTTGATAATTTGATATGTGGGTGGACCGGTGCTTAGGTGTTGTTCTTACTTGAACAAACATCCTATTTATGATTAACCCCCTCGCAAGCATCCGCAACTACAAGAAAAGTATTAAGATAAAATCTAGCCATAGCATTAAACTTTTGGATCCAAATCAGTCCCTTATGAAGTAGCACATAAACTAGGGTTTAAGCTTCTGTCACTCTAGCAACCCATCATCTAATAACTACTCCATAATGCATTCCCTTAGGCCCAAATATGGTGAAGTGCCATGTAGTCGTCGTTCACATGACAACGCTAAGGGAATCACAACATACATATCATCAAAATATCGAACACATGTCAAGTTCACATGATTAATTGCAACAAGATTTCTCCCGTGACCTCAAGAACAAAAGTAACTACTCACAAATGATAAATATGATTAAGATCAGAGGGGTATTAAATAGCATAATGGATCTGAACATATAATCTTCCACCAAATAAACCATATAGTAATCAACTACAAGATGTAATCAACACTACTAGTCACCCACAAGTACCAATATGAGGTTCTGGTACAAAGACTGAACACAAGAGATGAACAAGGGTTTGAGGGGAGATGGTGCTGTTGAACATGTTGATGGAGATTGGCCTCCCAAAGATGGGAGAGTTGTTGGTGATGATAATGACGTTGATTTCCCCCTCTGGGAGGGAAGTTCCCCTGGCGGAATCACTCCGCCGGAGGGCAAATGTGCTCCTACCCAAGTTCTGCCTCTAGACGGAGGCGCTCCGTCTTGAAAGTCCTCCTCTTATTTTTTTTCTAGGTCAAAATGACTTATATACTAGAAGATGGGCACCGGAGGTGGGCCGAGGAGGGCACAACCCACCAGGGCGCACCTGGGCTGCCTAGCGCGCCCAGGTGGGTTGTGCCCACCTGGTGGGGCCCCTTTGGTAGTTATTTGCTCCATTATTTTTCATATATTCCAAAACAATTCTCTGTAAATTTTTAGCTCATTTGGAGATGTGCAGAATAGGTAACTCTTTGTGTAAACCTTGCATATTATGAGAGAAAAGGCATTAGAATTACTCCATAAAGCATTATTATGCATAAAAACATTATAAGTAACAGTAGGAAAACATGATGCAAAATGGACATATCATAGATCTACCAGCACTACTGGGAGATGGGCAAACCGTTGCCATGAAGCGAAGTGCATCTCCTGAACAAGTAGCACCTAAGCCCAGACTAGGTGCCACTGCCGCCAATCCCGGTGAGCGGCCACACAGACCTATTGAGTATCAAACACCACTGCGTCCGCCTTCCTCCGGACCTCCTCAACAGCTCTAGGCATGCCATGGATTCACCCATGTAGGACACTTGGTTCCGGGACGAGCACAATCTGCAACGGCAAACCTATTCTGCCGGTCGTTCTCCGAGCCTGCCACAGGTGCGCTCTAATAGCAGCGCGTGCTCCCAACCCACCCTGGTAGCGCAGCCGTGCATGGGTTCACGTGCGCTCTCCAACACCCTCCCCCTTGCCATCCCTGCCACGAATAGATCCCACCATGTCCGCCGAGGAGGAGGAGCTGGTGAGGAGGGAGCTCGAGGTCTTCGTGCGGGAGCACGACCGCGCCCATTAAGAGTGCCTTGATGTCATGATGGCCCTGTCGGGCACCGGCGATATCTCTGTACCAGAGCTAGGGGTCAAGGAGGATGTGATGCAGGAGCCTCCCATGCATCCCACCATCACCACCGCACTTGTGGGTGGCCGTCGAGCTGTGGCCATTGGCCCCGCCACAGCAAGAGCAGGCGTCGCCTGCCCCACTTTGGTAGCCACCGCAGGCGCCGACAACCCCTCTTTAGCAACCACTGGCGGTTCCGCCTGCCCACCTGTGGCAGCCACCGCCATACACTAACCTCACCATGGATGATGACGAGGAGGATGACGACGACTAAAGACGGCCAGCACGGCGGTGAAGAACGGCCCGATCTAGGGTTCTTTTGGTTTTACTTTTTTCTTTCAAGTTTTTTTTTAAAATTTTGGTTGTGACTTAGTGGGCGTGGACATTTAAGTTAATGTAATACATATATATCATTTTACATTACTTGCAATGTATTTTTTGTTTAAATTTAAAGTGCAAATGCGGACATTTTTTTTAGATGCGGAGGCCGACTGGGCGCACCGACGGGCAGACAACCGCAAACAGATGCTCATTTCCGTGTTATCGATCCAAACGACATAATCCAGACAAAAAGGACGTCTGTTTGCGGTTATGCATTGGAGTTGGCCTAAGTTACACCATACTACTGTTCTAGGGCTTAATCGGTTTTGGAGATTGACGTTGAAGTTTGCAGCGAGTTCACACATGACCAACAAACCTTCGTCAATAAACAAATGCATTCTATTCATATATTGCTTAGAGCATCTCCAAAAAATGTCTGTCCCAATAATAACTACCATTTTTAGGTAGGGCGGAGAAACGACCCGTGTAAGTCCCAGAAAATGGTCTGGGCCGGATTTTTTTGGGGGGGGAGTGGGATATTTGACCCCGCGAGCTCCATGTGTTCAGTTTTCACGACCCCATTTTTCGTTTCCCCAATCGCTAGGAAATTTTGGTTGGGTAGAAGTTTTAACTCACGCCCTCGATTCCGCCATTGTGCTTCCCTCGGCCATCCCGTACCATTGAGTAGCTCCCCCGCTGTCCACCGCATCTTTTCCATCACTGTGGGAGCTCATGGGTGGCCGTTCCTTCCCCGCATGTGTGGCTACCACCATCATGGATCCATCGCGGAGTTTAGCAAGACCCCATTATGATCGGAAGAGGCTACTGTGGGCGTGATTGAGCCGCAGATCATGCTCGCAGCCGTTCCACCCGTCGGCGCCACGGGTTTGGGGATGCGTGTCTGTGGGGAAGTAGGGGTGTGGATTTTCTACCGGCTATTGGTGTGGAAGAAGTAGCACCATCCTTGCGTCCAATGGTAATTTTTTGGTGGTCTTTGTGGGTCTTAATTTTAGAGACGGGCAATATGTAGATTAAATTGTTGATTTATTTTTCTAGATGGATATTGATTGGACTTCGTCATTGTCGTCGGATCCAGATGATTCTGACATAGAGGATTTGCTTTTCGAAGACGACGATGTCGAGCATCTCGTCTTGTTGTATCTTGTCCAAGAATTAGAAGGCGACAAGAAGATAAAGCGTCAAGGATTGAAGGTTGGTCGTTTGCGCATTCCACGCAACCGAGCTCTCGGTCATTCCATGCTCAGGAAAGATTGCCTTGCTGAGGTACCAACCTATATGTCTCACAGCTTCCATATGCATTATCGAATGTTTAGATCTCTTTTTTCGCATTGTGGAAGCTTGCGAGCAAAACTGTCATTTTTTCACTCATCGGAGGAATCCCGCGGGTTTGCTTGGGTTTAGTTTGTACCAAAAGATATCGGTGGAAATGTATCATATGGCATTCCGTTTGACTACACTGATTAGTATCTTCACATTGGATAAAATACCATGCCCAAATGTGTGTGGGTGTTTGCCAAGGTTTTGATCCGGGTTTTTGGTCCCTGAGTGTCTCCGAGCTCCGAATGAGGACACAGAGAAGTTGATGGCATTGAATGTAGCAAGAGGATGGCCAAGCATGCTTGGGAGTGTGGATTGCACGCATTGGAGATGGAAGAACTGCCTTGCGACTTGGTATGGGCGGTACACCTGCCATCATCGTGATCTCACTTTTGTGCTCGAAGTCGTGGCTTTGCATGACTTGTGGATTTGGTATTGCTTCTTTGGTTTGCCGGGTTCTCTCAATGATATCAATGTATTGCAGAGACACATCTTTTTGATCGGCTTGCTAGTGGAGATGCTTCAGCTTGCAACTACACCACCAGTGGTCATGACTATACCACGGGGTATTATTGTGTTGGCGGTATCTATCATTCATGGTCAACATTTGTGAAGACCATACAAAAACCACAAGGCAAGAAGTAATCTATTTTTTCCCAAGCACAAGAAGCATGTCGAAAGGATATTTAAAGGGAAATTGGTGTGTTACAAGCTCGATTTTCCATTGTTCGTGGTCCTGATCGCTTTTAGGATAATAAATCCCTCTCAAATATCATGATTGCATGTATAATTCTACACAACATGATTATCAAGGATGAGAAGGATTTAAACATGGAGTTTTTCTATGACAATATTGGTAGCTTCTCAAGCCTATTAGGAACCCAAATCAGATTAATGCATTTCTTGAGACCTACTAGCAGATTGAGGACAAGGCCGCACACACCCAAGTCAGTGCTGATCTCATTTAGCACCAATGGCAACTATATGGGAAGTAGACTCCCATTTTATTCATTTGATGTTACTGGTATTCATGTGTTACTTGAACCATTCTTTCCATTCCAGGCCATTTGTTATTGTTTTCTTTATTCGAATTTGAAGATTTGTTGTAATAGATGATTATTTTATTGTATGATGATAAATATTAACAAGTTTGATTTATATTGTTGTTGCATGAAGATTATGTTGTTCAAACTCATGAATTTTCCTAAAAACGCCAAAAACTAGTTTGTCCATGTAGTACCCAAACCAGTTTTTGTGGGTACCCAAAACTGATTTTGCCGGACGTGTTTTTGTAGAATTTCCTACAGATGCTCTTAGCAACCTCTTTCAAGACATACTGGACATGTCTATTGTAAGTGTGTGTGCGCCCTAAAGATTTCTCCACCCAAATAGGAAATTCTAGCTTTTTACTGTCAATGGCATGCAGTTGTCCTGATTTAAAAAATATGCCCCCTTTCGCGTGATGCTTGTCGGGGATATACCCCGCGGTGTAAACTGGTCGGAAGTTAACCTGGCCAGGACTTGGCGGTTTATCTGAAGACCCCGCTGACACTTGGCGAGTCACCGGTGACCCGCCCTGACCTGGCGGTTTACAAGCAACCCACCTGGTCATTATGACTCACTGGTAATCCGGCGTGCGGGACAGACAGATGACAAGGCCCAAGACCCAGAAGGCCGGTTCACGTCTAATGGTGGGCCGGTTTAAGAGGAAGGCAGGAGGAATATTATCTTACAAGGATTTAAGACCTGGACTTGTATCCGGTTTGTATTGGAGATAGACTAGTCCTAATCCTAATAGGACTCTACATGTAACCCGCCCCTCCAACATATATAAGGAGGGGCAGGGCTCCCCAAAGGGGACAAGATTCACAAGTTCCACGAGTTGGACAAGTTAGGTTTAGACAATAGCTCGCGAGATAGAGCAGTCTTGTAACTGTGGTCATCATCATCAATATCAATGAAGCAGGATGTAGGCTTTTACCTCCACCGTGAGGGGCCGAACCTGGGTAAAAACATCGCGTCTCCCGTCCCGCTCAACCCCTCTCAAGCTACCACATAGATGTGTTGGCCTCGCGACTAAGTCCTCACACTAAGGACATCTGCCATGACAATTCCACGACAGTTGGCGCCCACCGTGGGGCTCGCGCACGGTGGTGTTGAGTTCTTGGAGGGATCTTTTTCAGAGTCTCGAGAAGTTCGCAATTGGCTGGATGAAGAAAGTTCGGCAGGAAATAGTCTTTGGCAGAGCCGACAAATACCACGTTTGTGATCAGAATTGTTATTAACGTTAGAGCTGGCAATATGAGTTTTTGGTCTGAAGACAAGTTAGGGTTCAAAGTTTTGCTGTGCGCCGCTGACGAAAAGTGATCCATCGAATCCGATCTGGTAACTAGCAATAAAGTTTGGCGGATTTTTTCGGAGGAAGGACACCCGAGCCGGACACCCAAATCGGGTCGGATCTGACAAGGAACCGCACGTGCATCGGGCTTGCGTACAAGCAACAACACCCAGAGCGCCATTGCTATCGGAACCAACAGATGCTAGAATAATACGTATCCAAGGAATACCACTTCTCCTGAGCAGCTCAAGTCCCAAAGGAAATCACCGCATGAAAAGACAGGCTACATGCATGGCTGTGTGGAAGGAAAAAACATTAACTAACTCGATCGGCTACCGGACAAGGAAAATATCCGGTTTACTACTACTTGTTGAAACAAGCGTGGAGTCCAGATTAAAGAAAGAAAATATAGAAAAGGGAAGCCACGACCGGGGGAGGACAATAGACATGGACTCGGTTTCGTCTCACCGGCTCAGCGCACCGTCCTGTCTCTGAGTCGCCAGCCTTACTTCTTCCAACAAGAGCCGCCGCGGCCGTAACAATCAGGTGCTATTTTTCTAAAACTCTTTTTTGATGTAATTACATAATTTTAAAAGATTTTCTCGAGGTATGCTATTGTATACACAAGTCAATTACCTCATGATTAAAGTATGATCCGGTCCCCGCACGCTGTCATTGGAGGTCACGGCTATATCCACACTATATCAAATGGCTTATCAGATGTGCGCAAATCGCCGCCTCAACGGTCCAGTCTACATCAACTCACCGGGCCGCGCATGTAGCCCGTTCATTCGACCATACCCGCGCCGGTTCAACCGTCCGCGCCCACGGCCGACCCGTCTGTCCGCGTGGCTTACAATGCCACGGCCGACTCACGCGTCCGCTCTGTCATTTAAATATCATGGTTGACTCTGATATGTATATCAACAAATCAGAGCCGCCCCTGCGGTCTTGAGCCGCCGGGGGCATGTTCAGCCGCCTCGGTTGCGATAAACGGATCATCTGTCGTCCGAACAAATCAGGTCACATCTATCTAAGTCTATTTTTGACATATGTTGTTTTCGTAAAAAGAACAATTACGTTGGTTTTGCATATTTTTATATGCAGGACAATTATTCGCCACAACATTGGTCTTACACCATGCATATGGAGTGCGCACTGGCGTCATTATATACTGGCTTTTGACCATTCCGCACTGCTCAACGGAGGTGCGCAAACCACCTGTGGTCCGGTTTACGTCAACACGCGGCCGGTTCTCCATCTACGCCGGCCTACAGTGCCCGCAGGCGACTCCCCGTCCGTGCCGGTTCACAATACCCGCAGGCAACTCTCCGTCCGCGCCGGTTTACAAACTCCCGCGGCCAACTCTCCCGTCCGCGCCGACTTACTACGCCGCGGCCGACTCATCTGGCTGTGCCGTCTCTGAAGCTGCGGCCGTCTTTGTCGTCCGTCTCTCGCAGCCTGATCTACATCAACATACCGGGTCGCACATGTCTGCATGAGCTGTTTATTGGGAGCACAAGTTGCCGCCACTACAGTTTTGATTAACTTCAAATCGCCAGTTGGAAGGAACCATTGGCCGAGTTGCTGACACAGCTCATATGGGATCATTTACAACCCGCAGTCACCTCAACCTTCTGCAGATTCACATCGCGCCGGGTCACATCACGCTATCAACATCAATGATATACAAATTATGCCGGTTTATATCACGGTCAAATATGGAGAATCTCAAGCCAACTCCTCGAGTCACCTTGAGACTTGGGGGCTACAATGATATGACTTAGCAAACGTTGCCGGTTTTCAGTGAAGTCAAGAACCCCAATACGTTGGAGGGAAAGATAACCCGGTCCTGGATTCACATTGTGCTATCAGAAGATTTCCGGATTAGAAAGTATATGATAGTTACAAAATCCCGGCTCAATAAAGAAGTTTCAGGTCATCAGAAAAGGATTCCAGTTTACAATCCAGTACAAGGGAAATTTGTTCTCCGACAAAGCTCTGAAGCTCTCAAATCCGGTTTAAGAATTTCCGGTTCAAAAAGGAATTAACTTCTCGCAAGTTCGAGTTTAAAGGCCGTCAGAAAATTTCTGGCTGAAAATGAAGATTCCGGTTTAAAATCCGGTTCAAGGGAAAGATGTCTCCCACAAATCTTTGAAGCTCTCAATATCCGGTTCAAGATCCCGGTTGAAGAAGAATTTATCTCTTGCAAAAAAGTTAAAAAGTGCCAAAGAGGACCTGCTGCCACGATGCGCGGTTCGAACATGGGTATCCCACCTTACTGGCCTGACATATTATAGATCACTTGGGGGCTTCTGCTTCATAAACCGCGGTCTCTGTTCTTTTACATCATGTGTGGTTACACGGAGTTGTTCTAAAGCGGCCTCCGGTTTACCCCTTGAGTTTGCTTTTTAAAAGCATTGTGTTATATCACTTGGAGGATTGGTCGTGTCCGAACCAATACCATACCTCTTGATAGGCGAGAGCCACCAGATCACTTGGGGACTTGGTCACGTCTGAACCACTCATGCCTTTTGATCGGCCTAAGGCCACAGAATCACTTGGGGGCTTGGTCGAACCCGAACCATGACCATGCCACTTGATCGGCATAAATGCCACGGTTTCATTTGGGGACCTGACTGACTAGAACCATAGTTACACCTAACGGGAGCTTGGTCGTGTTCGGCCATGGTAACACCATCTAATCAGCTCAAATAAACCTTTTTTTGCAATGTTTTGACATTGCACTTGATTTACACTTTTTCTTTGAAGGGTTTTTTTGCTTTTTATTGCGTTTTTTAAACCGGCAAAGTTTTTTAACCAATCAATTGACGGAACACACTTCACGTCAATCCGAAGACTATTTGCCCGGTTGGATCCTTGTTGTTAACATCCTCTTATGGAGTAACACGGTGTTTATCACAACCCGGCACGGTTTTATTATAAACCGGCACAATATGGAAGGAGTTATCAGTACTCCAGATTTGGGTTATCACCCTTACTACAAAAAGTTGGTAAAACCAACGATGTGATTCAATGTCACAGGTATGATATATTTCATATTTGATTATTCTTAAGTACAGCCTTGGTTATAAACCCGGGTTATATGTTGGGTATTATGACCCGTCCGGCGGTAAACCGCCAGGACACTTTAAACTTGTTGTATGCAGAAACAGGTTTGTTAAACCGGCCTGGCTTTGGACAAACAAGTCGCCAGTATATATTTGGATTGCGCCATTGGAATCATGCGCTTATAAATCATTGGGTTATATTATTCAAATAGCCAAACTTGGCTGAAATTTCATTATGATGTTGAATGAATAAGGTTTTCATACCGGATTATATTATCTTGAATAGCCAACATGGCTGGATTTTTATTATTAAGGTTTTCAAAAGTCGCTATAGCGCAATGTCTACTCTTTTATCAAAGGATGTGATTTATTCTACAATGGAAGGAATAGTCCCGAGTCGCTGCAGGCTTACAACCCGGCACTTGGGGGCTACATTATTCAAATTGAGATTACATGCAAGTCTCATGTTGCTGCAAGCATGCACCATGATACTTGGGGGCTAATGCAAAGTCATTTTTACTAGTCTTATTGAAGACCCGACTCATCATATTATAATGAGCCAGCCCTTGGGGGCTACCAATTGCTCCTATCAACAATTCAAGGTACACAAGTTTTCGTCCATAATATTGAAGAATCCATTGCTCAGTTGGTAAAGCACAAAGCTCTTAACCTTGTGGACGTGGGTTCAAGCCCTATGATGGAAGCTACATTATAATATCTTATTTTCATTAAAGTATATATATCAAGTCCCGGTTCAGTATTATCTTACTAAGCCGGCCCTTGGGGGCCACACGTTGCTGTTCAAAGTTTACAAGATTATACTTACAAAGTCCCTGCTCATTATTGCATAATGACCCGGCCCTTGGGGGCTACACTGCTTGAAGTTTTTATGAGCATCAAGTAATTACAAGTCCCAGGTTGCTGCAAGCATGACAACCCGGCACTTGGGGGCTACATATATGGAGTATTCAGTTTTGAGATGAACAAACCGGATTTCTTCAAGGTTGAAACACTTATTGGAGCAAGTCTTAAGTTATCACTATGTTCTCCTCTTAAGACTTGGGGGCTACAGGTATTATGCATATAAAGGAGGAATATCTTCATTTTATCAGTTTTGAGCAAATCAGGAAGATCAATTACATAACCCGGTGTTGACAACAATTATGACCTGGTGCCATCAATATTTATAAACCGGCCATTTTGGTAATATTAAACCGGCAAGTTTTACATCTTCAAACCGGCTGAATATCAGATAAGTATTTTCAGACCCATATTTCTTAAACCGGCGGAGCTGAATCAAAGGAGTTATTCTTCACAATATTTCTCGGTGACAAGCCAATGTCGGCAAATTGATTAGGAAGCTAGTTTGTTGACCCGGATTTCCCAGAAGGAGGAAATAACAAGGACTTAAGGATGATCAGGTGTCGGTTTATAAAAATTCTTAACCCGGAGCATAACCTGTCAAATTTGTTCTTGTGTTCATTTTGCAGTATAAGTTTACCATGAATAAATCCAAGCTAAACTTGGGGGCTAATGTCGGGGATATACCTCGCGGTGTAAACCGGCCGAAAGTTAACCCGGCCAGGACTTGGCGGTTTATCTGAAGACCCCGCTGACACTTGGCGAGTCACCGGTGACCCGCCCTGACCTGGCAGTTTACAAGCAACCCACCTGGTCATTATGACTCACTGGTAATCCGGTGTGCGGGACAGACAGATGACAAGGCCCAAGACCCAGAAGGCCGGTTCACGTCCAATGGTGGGCTGGTTTAAGAGGAAGGCAGGAGGAATATTATCTTACAAGGATTTAAGACATGGACTTGTATCTGGTTTGTATTGGAGATAGACTAGTCCTAATCCTAATAGGACTCTACATGTAACCCGCCCCTCCAACATATATAAGGAGGGGCAGGGCTCCCCAAAAGGGACAAGATTCACAAGTTCCACGAGTTGGAAAAGTTAGGTTTAGACAATAGCTCGCGAGATAGAGCAATCTTGTAACCATGGTCATCATCATCAATATCAATGAAGCAGGATGTAGGCTTTTACCTCCACTATGAGGGGCCGAACCTGGGTAAAAACATCGCGTCTCCCGTCCCGCTCAACCCCTCTCAAGCTACCACATAGATGTGTTGGCCTCGCGACTAAGTCCTAACACTAAGGACATCTGCCATGAAAATTCCACGACAATGCTCGTTTGATAAATCCCAAGAGTCGTGTCTGACGTGCACTTAGTTGGGGTTTAAAAAAGTTGTATCTTTTGATTTGAGCACCAGAATTCAGATTCGTTTACACCGCTGGGTTTCTCGCGATGAGTTCTTTAAAACTAGATCACATGAGGGTATGTTTCACTGAACTTTTCTTAAAGCAAGTTTGGGTGCTATGGAGACAACTTTAGTGCTATAGGAAAGCAAATTCTTCTCGGTATGCCTAGTATGACTACCTATCAACGGGAAGTCCTTATATAGTTGGCTACCATGACTATCAAGTTAACTAGATTCACCTCTAAGTTGTCTATCATAACTAGAAAGTATCATAACACCATGCTTCAGATTATAGGCAACTTGAGCAACAACGATATATAATTTTTCATAGTATTGTAGGAAACTGATTGGCGATGACATGCAACCGAACATCAATGGTAGGCAACTAATTAGCAATGTCGAGCAACCTATAGAACCCACGATAGGCAAAGACAAACAATTGAACATCAAAAGGTAGACGACTTCAAAGTATTATAGGAATTTAGAAACAAGGACATATATATTAGCATTAGTAGTAGGCAACTTAGAAGTAGTAGTGGGCAAGTTAGGAGAATGCTAAATAAAATTAGCTAGCACATGAAATGTAGTGAAGTTGCCTATTTGTAGCATTAAAGTTCTCTCTCGTAGAAGGAAAGTTGCTTATGAAAAGTAATGTGATATTACCTACCTCTGTTTAGAAGTTGTTCATGTGACTAATTAGTTTTCTATCATTGCTAACTAGTTTATTTTAATGGAGTGAAGTTGCATATCTTATTTGTTTACTAGTAGTAATGTTAATTAGTTTTAGCGCCCTGGGGACTTGCACTATACATATCTAGCAACCTTCGCTAGCTTCACACAAAATCGACTCCAAGATCACTAAAGCTTCACATGACAAACACACTGAAACGTGCCCGCCATGTGGAAGAGTTGATATCACAACACATATTACAAGTATTTTGCAAATACAACGAGAAAACACATATAATATCTCATACAATCAGGGTCTTATAACTGAATAGCTCATGCAATGGAAGTGAACAAGTAATAATTCAAATTGCCATAAGAAGGCTCAAATAAAAGCAAATACGTGCATAACCTTGCCCAGACCGATGTATGAAGCACAATCAAGATAAAGTCGTCAATTAGCATACTGTAGGCTGCATTGGTACCTATTGCTGTTGTGGCAAGAGTGAGTACTTTGGATACTTAGCAAGCCTCATTACCTGAGGTACTAGAACTAACAATGTTATAGGTGGGGTTAGAGGTAAAGTGGTGAGGTTGCATCAAGCGACTAAGCAATATACTACACTTACATCTATTAGATTAGAGATGGGAAAGCATACGTAAACAAGGTCGTAAGCTATTCATCTATTCACCTGCCTACGCATCATAACACTACCTTGTCCTCTCCTCGGATATAATCCCCTTGAAGAAGTGACAATCAAAGCACGCACACATTGCAAATTTTAGTTAAGTTAATTAAGGTTATCTATGGACTAGTATCATGTTTGGATTCGTTCGTAACCGTGAATATGGATTTTCAAAAAGATTTAACCATGCAAGGGCGCTCCAACTTTCCATGATAGATACCGCACACATGAGTCTACCCACCCGGTAAACCAGAAGGATAGTCATGGCAAGACTCTGTAAATAACCACAAACAAATCCAGGCGGCCACCCGATAGGTCGGCACCCAAATCAGGAGCTGGCCATTGTCGGTGTCAAAATCGGCAGATCTCGGGTAGGGGGTCCCGAACTGTGCGTCTGAGAATCAATGGTAATGAGGGATAATGGCGACGCAATGTTTACCCAGGTTCGGGCCCTCTTAAAGGAGGTAAAACCCTACGTCCTGCTTGACTGTATTCAATGAGTATAAGGGTTACAAGAGTTGATCTACCTCGAGATCGTAATGGCTAAACCCTAGCTGTCTAGCCTATGAGAATTCCGATAGCCTCTACGGACTAAACCCTCCGGTTTATATACACACCGGAGGGGTCTAGGGTTGTATAGAGTCGGTTTGTAAGGGAAGGAAATAACATTTCCAGACACCAAACTTGCCTTCCACGCATATGGGAGTCCTACCCAGACACGAGGGAAAGTCTTCTGCGTTTATCTTCACGGCCCATCAATCCGTCCCATATCAAATAGTCTGGACACCCGAGGACCCCCTAATCCAGGACTCCCTCAGTAGCCCTTGAACCAGTCTTCGATGATGATGTGTTCGGCACGCGGATTGTCTTTGGCATTGCAAGGCGGGTTCCTTCTCTTAAACATTTCAAGATAACTCCCTGCAAAGGATCTGTATCCGGCTCTGTATAACTTATACAACCCTTAGACACGAAGGCAAAGTATCAAAACAAAAATAGTGTCTTTAGCTGACAACTTTTTTGGCGAAGCGTCACATCTAGCTCTTTAATATTTCGAACCGTTTTCACACGTCCCGTTTCGCGTTTCAAGGCATAGCCCCCATTGGCACGTCCTGTCAAAATAGAGATCGTGCCCGCCCATTTTGGGATTTTCATCAATACAGTTTTGGGTAATCCAACCATGTCGTTCACACGATCTCTTTGGGAACATGCGAGTTTTAAGGCTTGAGGGGCTGCGTTTGGCCTTTCACTGCCTATAAGAGGGTAAAGATTCCTTCTTTTTTCCCACGCCTTCTTCCAGCTCCTGACTTCCCTTCCTCTGAGCTTCGGCGCCCAAAATCTCAATCTTTCCCACCACCACCAACCTCTCCAGCCATGTCTGGATCCAATTCTAAGGGCAAGTGGGAGGCCTCCTCCATCACCGAGAAGGACGTTAAGGAGCTCCGGGGAGCGGGCTACTTGTCCGCGGACATCGCGCATAGGCTTCCCGCCAGATCAGGTCATCTCCACTCCAGAGCCCAGTGAAAGGGTCATATTCATTCCTCATTTCCTCTAAGGGCTATGGTTTCCCTTCCATACCTTTGTCCGGGGCCCCATGTTCTATTACGGGCTAGATTTCCATGATCTAGCCCCGAATTCCTTCCTCCACATATCGGCGTTCATCATCGTATGTGAAGCTCTACTCCGCATCCCCCACACTTTGGCTTATGGCTCAAGGTCTTCAATCTGAAGCTGAAGGTGGTTGACGGGCAGCACGTGGACTGCGGCGGTGCCATGGTCAGCAATCTTCCCAACGCCATCTGGCCGAAGGGGGATTTTGTGGAGACTGTCAAGGTGTGGCAGCATGAGTGGTTCTACATCACCGAACCCCGTGACACCAAGCGGGCTGCCACACCTGACTTCAGATCCAGACCCCCTACGAGACTCACCTCATGGACCACCAAGGGTCTGGATTGGGGGTCCATAGCGGAAGTGCAGATGCTGCAAAAATGTATCACCAACATGATAGGCAAAAACACCTGTCTCACAAACGTGATTCAAGTGATGCTCTTCCGCCACACTCTCCCCTGCCAACTCCAGGCCTCTCACATGTGGGAGTTCAATTCGGAGGAGCCACGGACCCTGAAGCGCTTCTTCGGCACAACGCACGAAGACATTTGGAAGCAACTCTTCAAGGCCCAGAAAACATGGCTGAAGAAGACCGAGGACATCAGACTCGATATCGAGAATCCGGCCTCGCCGGTAAGCATGATTTTCCCGAGTACCTATTTGGTCAATAAGTTTAGATATAATGTATCATCTATCTTTTGCGTAGGGCTGAACAGCAAAGGCGGAGTGGATCAAGTGTCCGGCACCGCTGCCTGAAGACCCAACCATACCCCAGCTACCAGAGATGCTGGTCCCGGCACCATATCAGGCGCCGGAGAAAAAGGCCAAGAAGAAGAAGGGCAAGGAGGCCAAGGGCGGCCTCTGCCACAAGGGTCCTTGGGACGATATGTCAGGACAGACCGAAGCTCCCTCCTCCCACGAGGGAGATGAGGAAGAAGAGGAGGAGGTGGAAATTGACTCCCCTCATAAGGGGGGAAAGAAGATGAGGGCAGCCTCCGAAGACCCTAAGGGGGAGGTGCCCAAGAGGGGCAAGATGGTGCTCTAGGACAGTTCGGACTCAGATGTCGAACTGGTCCCCAAAAAGCCTCCCGGGGAGAAGCCCCTGGCCGAATTGTAAGTATTTAGATACTCACTGTTTATCTTCAGTTTTCCCTTTCTATTATTTAAGATATTTTGTTGCGTGCCTTTCAGCCCTCCATGCGAGCTTCCAAATACCCTGTTATCGGAGGGGAGCTCTCTGCCGCCCGAGATGGCAGAGAGTGAGACGCCGCCACGAGACCCCTCGCCAATCACCATGGACGACACCGAGGTGTTGTCTCGAAGGACCTCTCCTGGCCGCGGAGGGGCGGGCGAGGCTATTGAGAAGGCACCCCTATGACAACCGATGGTGGGGACCCCCAACAATCCGGGCCCCAGCTAGACACCATTCTGGAGACCAATGCGGCTGTGTGATTAGGTGAGCAGCCCCCTTCAAAAGAGGGGGAGGAGCATCAGCTCTGTCGGCGACTTCCGCTAATCTGGAGGCGCTGAACACTTTAGTGGTAGCACTGCGATGTGCTTCCATCATGGAGCAGCACCGCACCCTGATGGGTGTGGTGGTTGAGAAGGTTCATTCTGCCAAGAGTGGACTGATCGAAGCCTTTACCAGCGTACTGACAGGCTTCTATGTATGCGACGTAATGCTCTAAATGCTTTTCCATATATAGAGGAATATCCCTGTATACAGAGAGTAGCCCCTGAGGCTCTGTCCGGTGTGAAAGAAACCGGACAGAGGATCCACATAAATTTGGGAAAGCTAACATACTTCTCTGTTAATCTTAATAGGCTTCCCTGTTGGCGGCAACCGCCCAGGCCGCAGAAGTTTCCGAACTCAATCGGAAGCTTAAGTTGGCAAATGAGGAAATTGACCGCGTTAACAAGCAGTTCGATGAGACGCAAGGTATGTGTATAGTGTTTAAAAGTTTAGTCGTATATCATAAGTGATAGTTATATTCAGAGATTAACTCATGCAATGCTTTTGATTATGAGCATAGTTGGTGCAGCCGAGGTCGAGACCCTCAAAGGCGCCCTTGCCCAAGCCCAGAAAGAGGCGAAGGCAAACAAGGCAGCCGCTGACAAAGTGGCTGCCGAACTGGAGACCGAGCAGGCCGCCCGCCGTAAACACGAAGATCGGGTGGCCGAAGTCGAGCAAGAGTTGAAGGACGCCATCAGCAAATGCGAGCATTTGGAGGAGAAGACTTCTTCCCAATCGTCCGAACTCGCCAAAGCCCTCCAGGAGGCTAAAGAGGCGCGGGTCGAGTCTTGGAGTGCTTGCGAAGAGATCCGTCAGGCGAAGCAGATAGCGGCTGGTAAGGCTTTCTTTTGCAGAGTATATTTGGAGGTCAAAGATATGCTTTGCTCACTTGACACTTGTAGCGACCCGACATCAAACGGTCAAGTCTCTGTGCTTCAGTTTCATCCCTGGATCGGTAATGCTGACACACAATACTCGAAGGATTTATGATGGAGTAGCAATCACACACTTATTACATTGAATGTCTCAAAAGAGAACTTATTACAATAAATATGGCTTCAGGCCATCTAATACGATAACAGCGGAAGGCTTGGTAGACAAAGTGAGTTCATCAACTCCTACGGCATAGCTGAGTGCATGACAACGACCTATCGCACCTTTACTCGTCGTCTGAAAAGTCTGCAACATAATACGTTGTAGCCTGAAAACGGGTCAGCACATGGAATATGTTGGCAATATAACACAGTAGAGCAATGAACAGATAATGCTATCACTACATGCATATATGGCTGGTGGAGGCCCTATGGTTATATGATTTTGCGAAAAGCCAATTTTTCCCTACAACAAAGGAATAAATTTTATTTAACTATCATGGTAGTTGAAACATCATTGAGAATGGTACCCCATCTCAATCCCAATTAAAGTTAATTATTAACCCAACAAATTAAATTAGAGTGATGAGATACAATAGGAAAATACAAGTACTAGATACTCAAGATGTCCATAACCGGGGACACGGCTAATCATGATTAGTTTATACACTTTGCAGAGGTTTGTGCACTTTTCCCCACAAGACTCGATCGCCTCCGTTGGATTTCTCGCACTACATGGCGTTTGAGAAACGGATGACCGAGACACAGTCTTTCAGAAGCATTAACTCTTTACTCTGGGTGGACAGTTACACCTACTTTACCTATACATCTGCTAGCCCACCACTGAAAGAGGTCACACAACATACTCAACTATGCCAAAGCCCATAATGGCTTGTGGCTGCACACATAAGTTTCTAGCATGAATAATCTCACGACCCCTTTGAGCCTGGGTGGCAGACCGTAGGATGATCACACGGATACCCCAGGATCTCCTAGGACAACACTAGATACCCTAGGTGCCCAAACAAGCAATCCACCCAGATGTGTATTAAATTTTCCACCTTAAGTTGAACCATTAATTAACAACTCACATCTGTCATGGATACACTCAAACCCAAATCCACGTCTACGAGCATAGCACAACAATATAAGCATAACGTAGAAGTAACTCCCAAGGGTTTGATATGAAAACAGCCAATAGGTTCTACCTCAACATCTACATCCCAAACCCACAAATTAAGATATCCTACTCATTCAATGTGTGAGGGTTGTATCTAATGCATAAAAACTAGGTAATAAAGGGTATGATCAATGTGTTACTTGCCTTGCTGATGATCCGAAAAACCTCGTGACTCGTAGTAGCACGCTTCACACTCCGGGAATTCTATCACAAACAAACAATAGCATACATAAGCAATCAAGCAAAGGGGCAGGGGCAGCGCGGCTTCTAAAGCCCTCCCGGGCGAAGTCCCGGTCGGGTACGGCCCGGAGTCGGTTTCCTTTAAAAAAAAGAATATTCCGACATGCCGAAAAAGAAAGAAAAGAAATACTAAACGGACTTCAAAAGTTCCGAAATAAAGTTTCCCCGTCCTCTAAAAATAAGCTAGACAAGGTGAACATTTATTTGGGCCTATAATGCAATTTTGAAAAACGCGAATTTTTCCTATGTAAATAAAATAGCAATAAAATCCGAATAAAATCAAATATTTGATTTTAATATTTTTTCCTCCAATATTTCATTTATTTCGGAGAAGTCATATGATCTCCTCTCATATATTTTAATAGGATATATTTTCGGAGGGAAAAATAATAAAACAAATGATCCTTGTTTCGATATTTGATAAAAATTTCAAATACAAAAACGGTGAAATCCCCAACTCTCTCCGAGGGTCCTTGAGTTTCTTAGAATTTCTAGGATCGCAAAACAAATATGCAATAAAATATGATATGCATGAACGATCTATGTATAACATTTCAAATTGAAAAATTTGGGATGTTACAAACCTACCCCCCTTAAGATGAATCTCGCCCTCAAGATTCGGGTTGGCTAGAAAATAGGTGTGGGTGGTCTTTTCGTAGATCATCTTCTCGTTCCCAGGTGGCTTCATCCTCGGTATGGTGGCTCCACTGAACTTTGCAGAATTTGATAACCTTGTTGCGTGTGACTCGGCTGGCATACTCAAGGATCTTGACTGGCTTCTCCTCGTAGGTCAAATCACTGTCCAACTGAATCGCTTCCAGGGGCACTGTATCTCTCAGAGGTATATTGGCCATCTCTGCATGGCACTTCTTCAACTGAGAAACGTGAAACACATCATGTACTCCTGACAGTCCTTCAGGTAACTCCAACTTGTAGGCAACTTCTCCCATACGTTCCAAAACACGGTACGGTGCTAAAAATCTCGGGGCTAACTTTCCCTTAACTCCAAAACGCTTAACTCCTTGAAGAGATGATACTCGTAGATACGCTCTGTCTTCGATTTCATAGACTACCTCCTTGCGTTTCGAATCTGCATAACTCTTCTGTCTGGACTGAGCTACCTTCAGTCTATCTCGAATCAACTTAACCTTCTCTTCTGACTCTTTGTTCAAATCTGGTCCAAACAACTGGAGGTCTCCAACTTCATCCCACATCAACGGTGTTCGGCATCTTCTTCCATACAAGGCTTCGAATGGTGCCATCTTCAAACTGGCCTGGTGGCTGTTGTTGTATGAGAACTCCGCGTAGGGCAAGTTGTCATCCCAACTAGATCCATAATCCAATGCACAAGCTCTCAACATGTCCTCCAGAATATGATTGACTCTCTCAGTCTGTCCATCCATCTGCGGGTGAAAAGTTGTACTGAACTCTAGCCTGGTTCCCAAAGTCTGGTGCAGCTGGTGCCAGAACTTTGAAGTAAAATATGTTCCTCTATCTGATACGATAGTCCTCGGAACTCCGTGTAGACATACGATCCTGGTCATATATATCTTCGCCAACTTCGCACTTGTATAAGTGGTTTTCACTGGGATAAAGTGGGCTACTTTGGTCAAGCGATCCACTACTACCCAGATGGAATCATATCCTGATCGGGTCCTGGGCAATCTGGTGATAAAATCCATGCCAAGCTTATCCCATTTCCATTCGGGTATCAGCATAGGTTGCAGTAATCCTGCTGGCTATTGATGTTCTGCCTTCACTCTCTGACATACATCACATAAGGCTACATACTCGGCAATATCCTTCTCCATACCCGTCCACCAGAAACGCTCCTTCAAATCCAAATACATCTTGGTGTTTCTGGGGTGTATCGAGTATGGCGGGTCATGAGCTTCCTGTAGTATCAACTTCCTGATCTCTGCATTATTGGGCACAAAATTACGATCCTCAAACCATAAGGTGTCGTGCTCATCCTCACGAAAACCTTTGGCTTTCCCTTCGCGCATCTTCTCCTTTATCTCGGCAATCTCCTTGTCATCCTTCTGAGCTTCTCGAATCCTTCCCAATAATGTAGACTGAACCACCATTGCTGCAACAAAACCTCTAGGGACTATCTCCAAACGTAGTTCCCTGAGATCCTCGGCTAACTCCTTTGGCATCCCTCCGCTTACGAGGGTGTTAACATAACTCTTACGGATCAAAGCGTCTGCTACGACATTGGCCTTTCCTGGATGATAATGCAGCTTCATGTCATAATCCTTTATGAGCTCCAACCATCTCCTTTGCATGAGGTTAAGCTCCTTCTGTGTGAAGATGTACTTCAAACTCTTGTGATCCGTGTACACATCGCAACGGTTTCCAATGAGAAAATGTCTCCAGGTCTTGAGCGCATGCACCGCAGCTTCTAACTCCAAATCATGCGTGGCATAATTCAACTCATGTGGTTTCAGTTGTCGTGAGGCATACGAAACGACTCTCCCGTCTTGCATAAGTACTCCTCCAAGTCCTAAGCGAGAGGCGTCGCAATACACTTGGAAATCCTTGCGTATATCCGACAGAATCAACACTGGGGCTATAGTCAAACGTTTCTTCAACTCCTAGAAGCTTGCTTCACATTCATCAGTCCAATGGAACTTAGTGCCCTTCTTCAACAGTGCCGTCATAGGCTTCGCAATCTTAGAAAAAATCTCAATGAATCTCCGATAGTATCCCGCGAGTCTAGGAAAACTGCGGATCTCTCCAACTGAGGTGGGTGCCAACCACTCAGTAACTGACTGAACCATGGTGGGGTCCACTGCTATACCTTCTCCTGATATAACATGTCCAAGAAATCCAACTTCCTTCAACCAAAACTCACATTTGCTGAACTTGGCATATAACTGATGTTCCCTGAGCTTCTCGAGAACCAAACGCAAATGTTCCTTGTGCTCCTCTTCATTCTTCGAGTATACCAAGATATCATCAATGAAAACCACAACGAACTTATCCAAGAACTCCATGAACACCTTGTTCATCATACTCATGAAATAGGTAGGGGCGTTAGTTAGTCCAAAAGACATAACCGTATACTCATACAACTCGTACCTTGTGGTGAAAGCTGTTTTAGGTATATCTTTTTCCCTAATCTTCAGTTGGTGATATCCTGATCGCAGATCGATCTTCGAAAACACTTTAGCTCATGTCAACTGGTCAAATAAATCATTGATCATCGATAGTGGGTACTTGTTCTTGATCGTCACTTCATTCAACGCACGATAATCAACAACCATCCTTAAGGATCCATCCTTCTTCTCAACCAAAAGCATTGGGGCTCCCCACGGTGATGAACTTCGTCGGATGTAACCTTTCTCCAATAACTCCTTAATCTGCTTATTGATCTCTTCTAGATCATTTGCGGGCATCCGGTATGGTCTCTTTGATATTGGCCCGGTGCCTGGTAATAGCTCTATCAAAAACTCGATGTCACGATCTAGTGGCATGCCTGGTAACTCCTCCGGAAATACCTCTGGGTAATCCTTCACTACAGGCACTTCCTCCTGAACAACTCCCGTGAGAGAATTTACTTGAGTCCTCCTTGGCGCGTGCCTGGATACATACTTGATCCTTTTTCCCTCCGGGGTAGTGAGCAAAATTGACTTACTGGCACAATCGATGCTTCCTCCATACATCGATAGCCAATCCATTCCTAGTATCACATCCAAACCTTGTGACTCCAAAATTATCAGGTCTGGGGGGAAAACATGGCTT
This sequence comes from Triticum aestivum, assembly GCF_018294505.1. NCBI lineage: Eukaryota > Viridiplantae > Streptophyta > Magnoliopsida > Poales > Poaceae > Triticum > Triticum aestivum. Next base: position 275,195,033 of record NC_057812.1, read on the forward strand.
CCAATGGTCAATGGTAACTGAAAACATCCTTGTCTTACCATATACTCTGCTCCTGGCGAACTTACTAACAAGGGCGTCCTAAGTACCTTAGTGGGCAACTTATACTTATCCACGAATCCCCTTGATATGTATGAATGTGATGCACCAGTGTCGAAAAGAACAACTGCAGTAAAAGACTTAACCAAAAACTTACCAATAAGTACATCAGGCTGCTCCTCAACCTCCTCCATGTTCACATGGTTCACTTGTCCCCTGTTGAAAGGGTTGGGCTTCTTCCCAGCGCTTCCATTGCAATTGTTGTTCTTCAATTCCGGACAGTCGTTGGCGTAATGTCCAGTCTTCTCGCACTTGTAACAAGTAATGTGACTTTGATCCTTCTTGGTGGGTGTGGCTGGGTTAGAGCGGTTCTGATTGCTGCCTACTCCGTTCCCGTTTCCATTCTTGGGGCCATTGTGATTATAAGAACTTCCTCCAGTGTGGTTGTGGCCTCCATGATTATGGACAAGTCCTCCAGAGTTTGGGGTGAAACGAGGCTTCAGTTAAGCTCTAGAATTGTACTTGCCTTGTCCATACTTCCTCTTGCGACTCTCAATCTGCTGCTGCTTCCCTTTAATCATAAGAGCCCTGTCTACCAACTCCTGGTAGTTGTTAAATGTTGCCACCATCAACTGCATGCTCATCTCATCATTAAGCCCTTCCATAAACTTCTCCTGCTTCGCGGCATCTGTGGCCACATCATAAGGGGCATAGCGAGATAGCTTACTAAACTCATCCACGTACTGCCCCACAGTACGGTTCCCTTGGCGTAAGTTGTGAAACTCACACTTCTTCATGCTCATAGCTCCAGTTGAGACAAGGGTTGTGTGGAATGCTTGCTGAAACTGATCCCAAGTAACATTGGCTATGGGAAAAGTGGCTATGTAATTCTCCCACCATGAGGCTGCTGGTCCATCCAATTGGTGTGCGACAAAACGCACCTTCTCAGCATCCGTGCAACCTGCGGTGGTCAACTCTCTTCCTATCCTGCGTAGCCAATCATCCGCAACTATTGGCTCGGTGCTACTGGAAAACAACGGCGGCTGTAACCTCAGAAAGCGGGCTAAGTTGTCAACTGGCGGAGGGTTGTTGTTGTTGTTGTTGCCTTGGTTCTGGACTAATATTTGCATCAAGGCATTCTGCTGCTGGATCAACTGGGTGATCTCCGGTGGGAAGACAAATCCGGTGTCACGTCTCAGAGGCATCTGATGGGTTTAGAGGGAAGAGATTAGAATAGAATTGGGGTCTAGGGAGAAAACACTGCCCATATGCACATGAGACAAACACAATCATATCACTCAATCAATCAAGCAAAGGCATACAAAACGGTCTAGAACTATCGTTGAAGTGCTCGGACTACTACTATATTCATGGGGGAATACTACTAATCATATGGTGGTCTACTAGAAATTTTGATCGGTGGAAGACTCCATGATATCCGCTCCATCTTCGTCTTCAAAGTCATCATCACTATCGTCGGGGTCAGAGTCGGTGTCGTCAATGATGATGTAGTTCGCCGGGCAAGTGGACTCGTCGTCTTCTCCTCCTGGCGCGGGGTCTCTCGTGAATACTCTGATCTTCTTTATCAGGTCGTCGTTCTTCTCCAATAGTGTAATGATTTCCTCCTTGTATCCATTGCGTGTAGAATTGGGTTCCTCTTCAAGCTCGGTGATCCTTGTCATCGCCTTCTTCAAATCTATCATGTCTGCGCACATCTGGTTATCCTGGCGTTGAATGTGCTGGTTTAACTCCTGGATGAAAGTGCAATGGACCTGTCCTTCCTGGTGCTGACTATCTCCCATTGCTCATCTCAGCGCCCACATATCTTGTAGATAGTATCCTTGAGATCCTTGTGGTAAACTTCGCCTATGCGTCCCATGGCGATGTGGGTTGCCATGCTCTTGCCTAGACTCACTACAAAAAAATGCACTTTCGTGATGATACGTGTTTGTCACAGTAGGTCGCTTTTTTTGTCATGCATGTACATCCATGACAAATTTATGACAGAATCAAGATAGTCATACCTGTGCTGTCGTAGAAGTGTTCCATGACATTACCAAAATTATCATCACGGAAGTGTCCACTTCCATGACGATAAATCGCGCGTCACAGAAGTGCTTTCGTCAAGGGTGACCGACACGTGGCATCCACCGTAACGGAACACCGTTAAGCTATCAGGTCGGGTTTTGGATCCGATAACCCGTTAACAGCCCCGACCAATGGGAAATTTCCACGTGGAAAATTCTTATTGGCTGGAGGAAACACGTGTCAGCTCATCAGTGGGTCAGATAGGCGCCGATGATATGTCGACATGTGGCACGGCCCAACAAGTTTAAATGGGCCGGCCCAACTGAAGGCCCACAAGATTTTGCGGACCATAATGGGTCGGCCCAGCTAAAGGCCCATGAGATTTTGTGGACCGTAATGGGCTGGCCCAGCTAAAGGCCCACAAGATTTTGCGGGCCATAATGGGCCGGCCTAGGTAAAGGCCCACAAGATTTTTGTGTGCCATAATGGGCCGGCCCAGGTAAAGCCCACAAGATTCTTGCAGGTCATAATGGGCCGGCCCAGCTAAAGGCCCACGAGATTTCGCCGACATTAATGGGCCGGCCCAGCTGTAGGCCCACAAGATTTTGAGGACCCTAGTAGGCCGGCCCATTAACTGGCTGCCATGTTTTGGGCCAAATGCCGGCCCATATTTGATCCGGTCCATTAATGGCCTGCCACGCTCCGGGCCTAATAGTGGCACGTATGAGATCCGGCCCATTAAAAGCCTACCACGTTTTGGGCCAAATTACGGCCCAGATCAGGTCGGGCCCTTTAAGAGGCTTTGGGCTCAATTATGGCCCATATCAGATTCGGCCTGTCAACTAGACACTATGCTTTTGGGCCCACTTGCTAAAGGCCCACTTAGTAATTCGGCCTGATATTAGTTTTGGCCTGTTAAGGGCCCGTTTAACATTTTGGCCCTATATTAATTTCGGCCTGTTAAAATCCAGTCATATAGTTGGGCCTAACTACGGCCCTGTTTGCATCCGGCCTGCTCGCAGCCGATATCTGATTGGGCCAAACAAGGACCGAGACAATTTTGGCCTGTTAAGAGCCCGTGATTTGATTCGCACAATCATGGGTCGGGGTTCATTTCATGTTGCTGCGTAACTAGTATGAATTAAGAACAAAGCTACTCTATACAATGAAAAAATTACGGCATAGTAACTTAGAATAAACCTACACTATACAATAAAGGGTTTAAGGTATATTACATCCACTGGGCATCGAAGTTCGCCACCAGTGATCATAAAGCGCAACGTAGAAGCAGATTACAAAAACTGGGCACCATTGCAGCGTAACAAAATAATACTGAACCGAGACCACTTCCAAGACAGTTCAAGAAAGGTTAGCCTTGCGGGGAACTGCTGCGCAAGCTGCTGAGCAAGGCTGTGAGACCGGCCTAGCATGTCGGTCATAGCTTCCAGGTGTAGCTGTTTAGCGATGAGGTTCTCATTGGTGTTCTCCGCAATCTTTCTTAGAGATAGGACTTCAAGTCGAAGTTGAGTTGCAGAATGCCTTTCTGCTAGAACTTGGGACTGAAGAAGTCGAACTGATTCAGACAACGAATTCTGTGAGCTTGTCTGACTGTTAGTGTCAAGTAACTTGAACACTGCATCAAGACAAGACTTTGGGGTTGTCTCGCTATCTTCAAGATGTTTTGCCTTCTTTGCTGCAATATATGTTGGGTTTGTCTCACAGCCTTCAGCAGACTTGTGCATGCCATCAGGCATATCACCCTGAAACAAAGCAGAGAGATGACAGGTTTTCCACGTGTATAAACAAAGATGATAACTGTTCTGTCAATTCTATCCAATTTCAAATTAGAAAATAAAGAGTATGTTCAAAATATCAATAGCATAATTTGGCATTGTTCATAATGCGGGGAGCTTCACCACACTACTGGATTACCATGTCAACATAACAAGCATAGATGAAGGGCAAAGAAAATCATTGTATCTATTTTGGATAATGTGCATGGCATGTTGTTCATATCATCAGCCACATCAGTAAGATAAAACAGGAGATGACAAGGTGCAAACGTGGGCTGCTTCACCACACACTGGATTATAGATCCACAAAAACAAGCATACATATAGGGAGTATTAAGTAATGTGCATGGTATGAATAAGGAATTTGGTTTTACAAGTAAAACTTAGAACTTACGGTTCTTACGAACATGCATTTTGGTAGAAACAGCAAACTAAACAGCAGTAAACGATAGGGAGTATGAGCAAATTAAACAGCAGTTGAGGATAAAGGCTTTAGAAGGACTGACTTACATTAACAGTTAACACCGGCTTTATAATGCCCTTCTCCATGTCAAGGGAAGGATAACTCAAGAATTTCAGCACAGAATCTTCTTCATAAGCATTGCCTGTACTTTACATTTTGTAGAGAGTAATTATAGATATGATAATACTGGAAGGGGTAGAGGATAATGAAGATAAGATGCACAATGATGCTACATAATCAACTACCAATCCCTGGAAGTACAAGCGTTATAGGACAAAATGTACTGACAAGAGCAATGGGCTACACTTCTGCACTGGCATTGTCTGTGTATTCTACTTGTTGGTAAGATTAAATATAGATCTGATCTTTTTTAGTAAATGGTGGGCGAGGGAGATAAGATGCAGAATGCTACAAAATGAACCAATCCCTCTTCCCATAATACAAGAGTGTTTTGAACACTGGTGTACTGTACAAAACGTTCTTATATTATGGGACGGAGGGAGTAGCTGTTAATGTAAGTACAGTGATAGACCACGTTCAGTCCTTACAAGAGGACTGCAGAGCTAAACCTCTTCAAAAGCATTGGGTTGATTCTAAATTTATGTAAGAGTCCATACGGATCTTATAATGTCCACCAAATGGACGATTACGAGGCTAACATGTGCAGTGATGCTACATAATCAAACAGCTATGAAAGTAAATATGGTCATACAGGGCAAGAGGTACTCACAAGAGCAATGCAGTGTGCAGTATAGTTGCGAGATTCTGTGGTCCCTTGAGAACGAATGTTCTTCTGCTAACAGTTTTCGTACAAGTGAGACATTAAGGCAAATGCAGAAATGTAGTTCAAATTGTGATGTGATATCATAGACAGTACCTTACGCTGCAGCCGAGACCAATGTGTAACAAGATTATTCCAGTCACCGTCGGATAAATGTAGCACCGGAGACTTTACAGAAATTTCGTTCAGAGGCTTGCCATCGAAGTGCGCTTGCCTCAGGTAGGAACGATACTTCATCAACGAGTGCTTGAAAAGCGCAACCAACCCTTGCTCGTCATCACAATCCAGTTTGCGCCTCGCCTATTTAAAAGAATGAAATCTTGTGTCTTCTGTCAGCAGAAACATATGCAGTAATGACCATGAATAACATTAGTACATTACTTACGCGTAAGTTGCGGAGGAAGACTGGAAATTGTTCTGTGTCTGCGGTATAATCTTTCCATGAAGGAAAGATGCGCACAAAGTTCCTGACAACAACATAAGCTTCATCTTCTAAACTGGGAAGAAATGGAACAGGGGTCCTATTTGCTGCAATTGGGGCTCTCTCTGGTTCGAAAAGGGATTTGGCAACTGGATTTGGTGTACTCTTTGCTGGAATGGGGGTTTTGCGTCGTACAGCTGGTGCTATGTCAACTGGCATAATCATACTGTTTGCTGCAGTTGGGGTCTGCTGAGTTGGGGCATCAGAAATGACCAGTGTAGTAGGGCTAGAGTCTGCTAGAGTTGGGGTATTTTGTGGGTCAGGTGATATTGCAACTACACCTAATGGGCTATTTGATTTATCAGGTGCCACTACCTTTTCCAAATACTTTGCTTGTGCTCCTCCATGATCAGCAATCGCCCTCTTCCTTTTGAACGTCTGATACACAAGAACAACATTTGAATGGATAAATATGGTATGATGACAGATGGAATATGTACTGAAAATGGATAGGCAGGGCGTATTCACATACACGATGCGTAAACTAAGCTAATGGCAGTTCAACAAAGTAGAAGCAATGCAAAGCATCAGTTGCAAGATATGTGCGAGCAATGTAACCTTGGAAAGTTAGAGCAAGTACCTTGATGGGTGAATAAGATAGGGCATCTTCCTCTGACTCCTCCACTAGGGAGCTACATTGACTTAGGTCTCCCTCTAGCTCAGAATCACTGTTAGGATCATATTCTGAGCATGAATCTGTAGGTGGAGAGTGTTTGCATTGCATTGCATCCAGACTTGATTTCAGTCCCTTAATGCCAAGTTTGACAGCCATGGCATTGTTCTGCTTTATTCTTTTCATGCGCGCAAGCTCATAATCATTATGATGCTGTTCAGAATCTGAGATTCATGAAAACATAAAAAGTAGTCAGATTATCTATGGAATGCATTGCGGTTTCAACTCGGAGAGTGTCTCCCTATAAACCCCTGCATATGCAAAGTTCACCTCCCCAACCGTGCTGACCAGACCACACACAGAGATACACACCCGAGCGGCGAACATGCATTTTCGAAACTAATTTAGGAACATTTAGCTGACCAATTAAACAACTCTGTTTTAATAATATCAGATTCGTATTTGAACAACTAAGCTTGTTTAGCTTGATGGGTGGAGCAGTGTTATTATGAAACGAAGCACGTATTCTGATCGTATAGTGATCATAAAAGGGGGAAACTCTAAGCATATATTTTTTAGCAAAAGAGGGTTTCCCCTCTGATTTCTATTAAAGAAACCACCACGGAACCAACATGATCAATTAAACCCTAAGCATGATCAATTAAACCGTATTATGGCTGTGCCATGGCAGATTTGAAGCTGCAAACCGGAGAAATGATATTTAGCATCCATTGTTTGCTTCGAACTAAGAACTAAATTCTAAGAGCTGAAAAGAAAGTAGAGTAACCAAGTTAAGATCTATTTTCTGGTTGAGATCAAAAAGTTGAGGAGATATGAAGTACCACCTCTCTTGCGGCGCCGTGTAGGCATCGGGGGTGCGATGGCTGTCGGTGGCGTTGAAGCAGATCTGCGACGGTAGACGGGTGCATCGGGGGATAAGTCCCGTTGCGGTGGAAGAGAAGGTCGTGTGAGCGGCCCCGACAAAGAGGACGACGGCGCCGATGAAGCGAGAGGACGCGATGCAAGGCTATTGGTCCATCGCCGTGGATGAGAAACGTCCATCTCTAGCAGTGGACGACGCGGTCTTGGTAGGCGCTCCGGCATGGTGGAGGACGGTGGCGATGGATGTGGTGGAGGACGGCGGCGATGGATGGGGTGGCGGACGGAGGCTGGTGTGGGAATGGGGTGTTCTAGCGCGGACGGTGTATGAATGGGAAAATGGAGGGAGAGGTACGGGGAACCATGTTTTTGGGACGCGCCTGTCTGAAATATGGGAAAGTTACGAACTTATCCCCCGTTTGAAATTTGGATGTCTCGTCGGTTGGGGATAGGATGGTAATCTCGCATCTCCCAAATATTTGCCGGTAACTATTTTGGGCGAGGAGAGGGTGTTTTGCCGCCCACGGTTGGCGCCCACGGTGTATGAACGGGGCTGACAGGTAGGGCGGTTGTGTCACGTCTGATGGAAGTTACACATCTGCCCCTATTTAAAATATTAGCCTACATCTATTTCGGACGAGGAGAGTTTGTTTTGCCGCCCACCGTGTATGAATGGGGAATGGAGGGAGAAACAGAGGTCTTTCGGACGAGCTTGAATCTAATGAGTTTTGCCGCCCATGTTTGACGCCCACCGTGTCGGAATGGGCTCAGAGGCGGTCGTGTCACGTCTAATTGAAGTTACTAACCTACCCCTATTTAGAGCAGTGGAAATCGGGCCGATGGATTGTCCGTGTAATGGGTAGACAGTAATTTCCATCTCCCAAACACTTGGCTTCGGGCAGCCGATGTGGGAGTGGACATTTTGCTGTTTCTTTCGAATTTTGGGACAATAAGCATCCACGTTTACCCTGGCAACTAAATTCGAATCCATTTTGTATTCCTATATGAATCTTTATAAATCATTCTATGTGTTTTTATATATCTTCAAAAGGACGACAAAGATGTATTCCACTGTCATATATGAATATGGTTTACAAATGCCGATACTCAAATTCAGAAACTAGAATCCAGTTTAAGGTGAATTCGAATATTTGGAACACTTCATGTCCAACTCAAATGTCACACGCAGCATAATGTGTACTCCCATTTAGATATGTACACAAGCGATGTATCAAGATTCAAATACCGAGTCAATCAACCAAGAATGTACGGAACTAACAGACATATAAACACTTATAGAGTATATGGATCAATAATATCAACTAACATACATAAGCCAGGCCGCTGTACTTTTTTTGGCTACAACAGCATCCTTTTTTTAGCCAGCATCTTGGCCCTTTCCGATGCGTGCCACTTATGGTCCATCTATACTAGTATTGCTGAATGCACATTCAGCCCGATTGGCATATTTGTAGGTCTGGCACAGCAATCCAAATGAAATGTCTCCGAGTCTTATCAATTAATACAGACTTGTGCTCAAATAAAATTACAAACAAAAAACAAAAAAACAATTATTACATGATCTCTAAAACAAATGGTTTGATTGATTACATGAACAGACAACACAAAGGTTATTCAACTATGGAAAGAACATTTCACCTATGATTTACCAAGTAGGAATTTAATTTCCTTTTTTCCTTCAGGACCTTAACAATCTGGTCAGTCTCAGCTTGCTTCGTTTTGAAATCCACCAAATATTTAATGGTTGTCTTGAGTACTGCTTGTGATTGTGTTGTTTGCTTCCTCAACATGTCAACTTCATCTCTAAGTGCAGAAGCAGAATCTCTTTCTACCACTAGTTTAGCCTCTAGAGCATCAGCAGTTGGCAATTCATAATGCACGATTGGGCCGGTGCCACTGCTGTGGGATGATGCAACGTCCATGGGGACCTCGCTCTTTGATCTTGGGCTAACCTGTTTTGCCATTAAAGTTCCGATTGGATTCAGAAAAGTTGAAGTTAGCAAAACATCTCAACTGGGAGTTATAACAGCAAACCAGTTAAACAAACAAGGAATTAAAGAGTTTCAATTGGATGCTGAAAAGTAGTTATTAACATCATTGTAACCCGCTGTTGCAGCAGCAAAGCAGTTAAACAAACAAGTAGATATTTAAGTTAAGGCAAACAGGTAATTCTTAACAGTAAGTATCAAACACATAGATAGGCGCAGTCTACAATATGATTAACAGGCTGTGCCATTATGTAATCAGTAGCAAACTAAATTAAGCCAAGCAACGTAATTGAACAATTTTGCAATAAGTGGCTAACTAAAATTCCGAGAAGCAGGTAACTGAACTTACGCTAGTTCTTTGTACAGGCACACTGCAACTTCTTTTTCGCTTACATGGTTGTACGAAGGAGTCCATGGCATCAATTGCTTGGATACGCAGTCCCAATACTTCTTTCTTCCCACACTGCATGGGTAAGTCGAATGGTTAATCTGGTAAGATGGTGCGTCCTTGATATGTTATATGAGGACGTGTAGTCAGACTAGTTGTAGCCAAACACATCACACTGGCTTTTACTGTATATTTCATGCGATTACTTTTGGCATATCGAGATCTAAGCAATCTACAATAGGATGAAAAGACTGGCATCCTTCACATTATTGGCGAACTCAGTTCATAGAAACAAGCAATTCAACCATTCTGTGGGTAAATCAAAAGCGCCACTGGAATATTTTTCACTATCCAATCATACACGCAAAAAGGGGCGACGCCACCATAGGGGCTGGTATGGGCGGCCGCCTCAGGTGGCTGGAAAGTGTGCACCTAGTTTGAGTCGTCCAGGTTGGCCCACGCTAGTTTTGTTCGTCCCAACGCACGAGCAGGCAATGTAAAAAATGAAGAAAAATGTTTCAATTTGGATGGGCCAATAACATAAGTGCAAGGCAGGCCCTATAGCAGGCTCGCGGCCCAAACGAGCGCCTCCCATATCGATCGACAGCAGGAAAAATCCCAATTCATTCGCTCCAGCCTCCAGTCTGGTTCGCTCCTAACCTAGCCGCCGCTGGACAGACCGACACAGCACTTCCTCGCGCCCTCGTTGGAGGGCGGTCGCCGGGCTTCAAGCGAACGGAAGGACAAGAAGATGAAGATCCAACCCTGGGTGTAGCCTGCGTGGGAGGCAGCGGCGGCAGCACGGGCATGGCATCGAGCTTGCGCAAACGGACAGTCGCTAATTGCAAGAGTAGCATGCGCAACGAGCAGGTACATCACATCCCTGATTATATCTAATTCAACTCTTCAATTTCTGGCCAATAGTTAAACCTGACGGTGTTGTAAAACTGCTTGTATGTAGGGAATCTATGAGAAAATGAAACCAATTTCTACTTATTTTATAACTCCCCCAATCAATACTGAACTGACTGAATCTGATGTATCTAATCAAGTTTCCGGTGCAAACATACAAGCTCATGTTGTTCTTGAGCCTGAAGTGTCTAATGAACAGACTGCTAATGAAGGATTTGATGCAAACATTTTACATGCTCCTGGTGATGAACATATAGTGTCTAATGAGGGATCTAATGCAAGCATTTTGCAAGCTCATTGAAGGATTTAGTGTCTAATGATGATCTACTATGTTGAGAGAGACAGAGATTTGCAGGCATTGATGACAAGCAAATTATAGTGCATTTTCATAGCTTGAGGAAACGTCGAGGCCATCTACCAGAAAGTCCCCGTATCATGACAACATAGCATAAATACTTTTCTAATCTGTTGTTTGAAACTATTGGCATACTTGTGCAGGATAGATATATTGATATGCAGTTTGCGCACTGGTTATACGTGCAATTACACTTCGATATTTTCAGCCAGAGAACGAATAATTCAAGCAGGTACAGACCATGTTTGTAGTCCTTGTACACCATGTTGCATTTTGTGTTTTTGGTGCTTGCATCATTTAGTGTTTATAATCTGAACTACTTTGGATCATTAGCTGGTTTCAAGTGCATGTAGCTTCACATTTCTCAAGTTATGTTGATTTCCGGAGTGCAAGTGCCTTCGTATTTTTTAAGTTAAATGTTCGCCCCTGGTAACTTGAATTCGTGGATCAGCCACTGCACACAAATCATACATGAATGCCAGTACGAATTAAATGAAATGCAGGGACTTACGCTAGCTCGTTGTACAGGCTCACTGCAGCTCTGCTTGCGCTTGGGATGTTCCATGTACAAGTCCATGTTACCACTTGCTTGGATGTGCAGGCCTTGTGCTCCTTGCATCCCCCTCTGCATTTTTGACATGGCGAATGGTTGATCAAATAAGAGGAATCGACCTTGATGTTGTACCGGAGGACAGATACTTACAAGGTTATACGGGTGTGCAAGATGTGTACCAGATCCCGTAGCGCCGTCATGCTTCGCTAAAATATGGATTTGCTTGTTTCAGATGATATCTCCAGAAGAAATAAGAGTTAAGGTCAGAGTTGCATAGGCGTGTAAGCTAAGAGAGCAGTGAAAGGATATCCAAACATCATCGGAACAGTGCACAAGGGAGTGATGTGTGGATACCTAGTTCGGGCCGGTGTTTGGGCATGCTCGCCTAGCTAGAGTGCGGGTCACTTCAGAGCCGTTGAGGGTGATGCGCTGGCGATGGCTGGCTGCGCACGGATGCAGATCTTGAGTGGCAGCAGAGCGCTACGATGCGGTGGACGAGGCCGTTGGTGAAGCCCCAACGGCCTCGGGGGGCGGAGGTGCGACGATGAGCTCGGTGAAGTAGCCCCGGTGAGCTGGGAGACGGCATCGGTGAAGCGCACCTGATGCGGTGGAACTCGGTGTCTGTGAGGCACGTCGGTTGCGGCGGCCGATGTTGTCGGTGGACCACCCGATGTGGTGGACGAGGGCGTAGATCAGGTAGCTCCGGTGCGGTGGTGATGCGCGACCGTCGTCTTCGTCGTCGTTGTCCGGCACAGAGGTGGGGAATGGTGGGGAAAGATACGAGACGAGGGGCGATTCGAGGGTTGGCGGCGAATTAGGGATTTCAGCAATCTGGACGCGGAAGGGGATGGTAGAGAAGAGAGATTTTGCAGGGCTGGAATTGGGGCCGCCAGATATTTCAATCCGAAACGTGGAAGTGCGAATTTATATTGTCGTCGTCCTTTTTTGGGGGGGAGGGGGTGGGTGGCTGGGTGCTACGCGTCCGTCCAACACACGCGGCCACCCTGACAGGACTATGCTTTGGTGCCTTAAGGCACCTGCCTTTGTGTCCATGACATATGGGCCCAACAGGTGGTTGGCCCACATGTCAGTGACGCAAAGGCAATTGCCTTTAAGGCACCGAAGCAGCGTCCACAACGACACGACCCTGGTTTGCCTGGTGCGCCCACATTTGAGAATGCAAACGAATATTCTTTCATTTGCAAACGAATCTGTATGTATTACCATGCCCGTAATTAGTCATTCGAAACGAGATACTCCATCCATTCACTTTTGTAAGTCGTTTCAAACAACTTAAAATGAACTGTTTTGCACATTGTCTGAAATGTCTTCAAGGTCTTATAAAAGTGAACAGAGGGAGTACTATAAATTAATTAATGAGGAGTTGTTTGAAAAAAATCAAAATGGTACCCACGCTAACGTGGATTAGAGTGTGTCTCACATAATTAGTTATTTGAATTAGAGTGTGTGTCACGTAGTTAGTTATTTGAATTAGAGTGTGTGTCACATAGCGATCTCCAATTCTAACGTGGATTTCGCATTTCACTGTATCCACGCTACTTTTTTAATACAAATGCATATGTATATGATGAACACCATGGTAGTGAGAAAACTTTTGGATGGATTCAAACATATGACCTACAAAATAGCACAACAAACTGAGTCAATGTCAACTTTTCGAAACTTAGTATGGCACGAATTCAAAATAATTACCCATATGCCTGCTCCTCGGTTCAAATCTTACAATGTACACCGAATTGAAACATCGATATTAAGTCTCGTACTATGTACATTCAAATGTTGTTTTTAGCCCCCCCCCCCCCCCGCACAAACGCTACATACTTCCTGTATCGGTCAATCTTGCTCTCCTAACCACCTTAGGAAGCTATCGGTTTCCAACACACGTTCATTCTTTCTCTCCATGTTTCGATCTCTAAGTATCTCAACTACGGAACCCCTTTTTCCACTCTGTTACCCAATGTATTTACCTCACACACCCGCCATTGCACCCCATGACGAGCTCTCCCCCCCCCTCTCCCTCTCACCCTCTCACGCTAAATACATGCATTTCCTATGTAAGCCCCCAACCTCTCGTGCATGCGCACGCACGCATGTTGTATATCTAGGTCACTCCCTCGAGACTGTCTCACTCTTTCTTCCGCACGGCGGGCCACACTCGCTCAATCTCGCTCTCTTTATCCGAGTCTCATTTAACCTCATTTTCTTTCACACACAAATGATATATCTCCCTGTTCGGGCCTCGATCGACACACTCTATACTCTCTCACGCAGATTGTCTATCTAGGTCAGTCCATCCAAGCCGCCACCACTCTTTCGACCTCATGGTGGGCCATGCTCACTCAATCTCTCTCTCTCTCTCTCTCTCTCTCTCTCTGTATGTCTCGATTGACATCGCTCTTTCTCAGAAAAAATGATATATCACCATGTTTGAGCCCAATTCGACCTATTCACATTGTATACTCTCTCACGCACATCGTCTATCTAGGTCACTCTCTCCAACCCGTCTCACTCTTTCGATCGCACGGCGACCCTATGTGATCGGTTGACCTTGCTTCCAACCACGCACAAAATATATCTACACGTCTTCACTTACTGGTGGGTTCCATGTGTGCTCTCTCTCTCTCTCCTCCCCTTTTGCGTTTAGACGCACGGGCAAACAGGAAGAACTCGCGGGCGATGTTGCCGTTGACCATATCTGGACGCGTTCACAAGTCACGGCACCAGTTTCACGTACTAGCAGCACTAGTCAGTGTGTACGTGCAATTCACGTTAATTTGGATGTATATTAAGTGCATGCGGATATTAACTACTAGGATATTATTTGCGTGTTGTCATGTGATTAGCACTATTTTTGGCATGAAATTAACTGCACGCCAAACGTGTTGAGTGCTCGACATTGAAGCAGTCTAGGTCGTTGGATGACAAGGAATACATGTGGCTTGATGACGTTTTATATTTAATTTGATACGGCTCTAGCAGAACATCCAATCGATCAAACCATACATTTTGTTCAGTCTGACTCCGACTTTAAATTATACGATGATTGATATAAAATAAATGGAATTGATAAACGTTCGGATTTTAAGCATGGCAATCCGAACGTTTTTCATGGAAAATTTAGATTACGCGGCGGAGGCGGGGGCGTCTCGCGGTGGGAAGCGGCTCCTCTGCCGTGCTCTGTGTATCGTCGGGCCACTGACCGATGGCGACGGCGGCGTCTTGCGCCGTTGTTGGCGTACTCCTGGACGTTGGCCTAGCTTCAAGGAAGGCCAAAATGTTCTGGACTTTGGAGCGAGTCGACTGGCGGGAGGAGACGACTGGCGTTGGTGCAAGAAAGCGGTCGACGGCAGCCATCCATGCCGCTGAGGGGGGCACTGGCACCCACGCGGGGACAGGCGCTGTCAACGGCGCGGCGGAGACATTCGTGTGCACGGGCACCGGCACGGGCGCGCACGTCAGTGCATGCGCAGGCGCAGGCGCTGGCAGGTGCACGGGTGTGCGTGTCAGTGCACGCGCAGGCGCATGCGCTGGCAGGTGCACGGGCACGTGAAAGTCAGTGGGCACCTCGTGGAACCCCGTGGGATCAAACTCGGCGACAATGTGCGGCTCCCAGCCCATCAATGCCACGAGGATGGGCGCTGGCATAGTCGGGGCGACGGCAGCCGGAACGGGAGCGGGGACAGGCGTGGCATCTTCCCGCAAGGCCAGTTCAAGCTCATCCCAAAGCGCCTTATGTTCTTGAGACTCCGGCTGGGTGTCTTTCTCAGGAAACTGGAACACTAAGGGCAGACCATCGTGATGCGGCATGGCGTATGTTTAGGTCAGGCTAGTTGGAGGTAGACGACAGGAGAATCGGAGAGGAAGAGAGAGGATTGTAGAGATACTCCCTCCTTTCCGGTTTATAAGGCTCAATTCAAAAATCTCACCAACCAAGGTAGATGGTGAGTGGTGGAATACTTTTTGTAGTTTGCAAAAGCACCCAATTAATGCTCTTGTTTTTCTCAAAAAAATGTTTACCAATGCATTAATTGCAATGCATGCATACATAAATTACATGCATTGGTCAATTTTCTCTTAATACTTGCATGCAATGATTTAATTTACCATGGAATCTGAACATGTGATGGGAAACAACAAAATTGAGCCTTATAAAATGGAAAAACTAATATTTTGAGATAAGCCCTATAAACCGGAAAGGAGGGAGTACCGAGTAGTGCGGGGTTGATTTTAAACTGCGGCGCCGGCTACATTAAAAGTGGGAGCAGTTGGGACGACAGTGGGCGGCAGAGCCTGGTCAAAGGGCTCGCCTCCCGGTGAGCCTGCACAGCGGTTTGCTCGCACGCCTCCTTGACAGCCGGCGCAGCTGTCTGCTCGCATGCCTCCCGTTGACTCACACGCTTGCTCGGACGGCACCTACCGATTGCCGATGAGAAGTGGGGCCTCGTGGCGGCATGTAAACGCCCACGGTTTCAATAGTGAAAGCGTTCGCCTTAACGTGACATGTCTTTCTTCCAAAATACCTTGGTTCTTCATTTGTGCATCTTGTCATAAGAAGCTTGTCTCAAATTGAAGAAAAAACTTATGAAGTAATATTTGTGCCATATCACATGACCATGCTTAGTTTCAAGAATTTATGCTCACTTTTGGATTTTCAGAAATTAAAGATCCAGGATTCGAAACAATATCATAACCTGCATCATGCAATAAATTTTCAAGCCGTACATCTATCCTGTTGTATTTCTTAAGAAAGGATTTGGTCAAACATTTTGCTTAGTTAGACTTCAGACAAGTTATATATGCAGAGTAAAAGGATAATCCCTCCGTACCAGTGCATTGCCTGATATATTAACTCAAGTACTAGGCATGAACAAATGGGCTCAATTTTGTTCTCATCCTGTAGTAGTAGTAGTAGTAGTAGTAGTAGTAGTAGTAGTAGTAGTAGTAGTAGTAGTAGTAGTAGTAGTAGTAGTAGTAGTAGTAGTAGTAGTAGTAGTAGTAGTAGTAGTAGTAGTAGTAGTAGTAGTAGTAGTAGTAGTAGTAGTAGTAGTAGTAGGCAATGCAGTTGACGGGTGACCTTGACGAGCGGCGACCGAGGGAATTGAACCGTGCTCAGCACGGTAGGTAACGTTGTCTAGTTACTAACGCATCCCTCCGTTGTTCATAGGTAGTCATTATGGACCGGGGACGTGAGGGGAATTTCCTAGGGCTGGAATTCTGGCCGCCAGATATTTCGACTTGAAACGCTGAGGCTTGACTGGTTGGGGTAATGGGGTTGCCTAATGTGTGTACCACGCACGCCACTGAAGGACACGAGCCTGCTTTTTTTAGGATCAACACGAGCCAAGGTCTGGCTGGTACACCGTTGGGTCCTACCATTCGAGAATACGAAAGGAACCTTTTAAATTGCCGAACGAATCTATGTGTATTACAATACCCATATTTTCCTTGCAAATACTAATCTCAACGTGGTAATTGATTTATGACGAGTTGTTGAATTAGAGTGAGTTTGTGATATAGTGATCTCAACGTGGATTTCACATTTCATGGTATCCCTAGTAAGTTATCCAATGCAAATTCAAATTTAAAAGATGAACAACATGGAGGTGAGAAAACTTTGTATGTATCAAGCATATGACCACACACACACACACACAGAGAGAGAGAGAGAGAGAGAGAGAGAGAGAGAGAGACATGCACGAACACAACAACAATCAAATAAGTATAGTGCATCTATTTTTCCAAACCATGCATGTATGACACAAATTCAAAAATACTCCTTCTATTCCTAAATATTAGTCTTTTAGAGAGTTCAACAAGTGACTACATACAGAGCAAAATGAGTGAATCTAGACTCTAAAATATGTCTATATACATCTGTATGTGCCAGTCCATTTGAAGCCTCTAAAAAGACTAATATTTGGGAACGAAGGGAGTAAAATGTAAGACATCCATGGTCCTCAGATCAATATTTAAAATGAACATGAAACTGAAACATGAATATTAAGTCTATTACTACAGTACATGCAAATGTTCTGTTTAGGCGGAGCTATGATTGTCGGGGGTTAACCCCTCGACCCTAGATAAAATTGTGGAGCTCTGTTTAGGGTTGTTTAGATTATATTTGTCCCCACCCTCCCAGCCACTGATTGGTTGTGCACCCCCACCCCTCCTCCCCGGGAAAATATCATGTGCCCCCATACCTTAGATGCTATATGCCGATACGAGTTGCTTGGAGCTTGTAGATCTGAGATATAGCAGCTCACATGATGTGTCTTAATATTTCTACAGGAAACCTTGATGAGTTTGAGAATTGCACACAATTTGTACAAAAACTACTTAGATGCCCCTTGATCCCATATCCAACGACCTCGAAGCTCGTATCACCGTAGCATCTAAGATGAAGGAGGACATCATATTCTCCTGTATGTAAGAACATCATGTGCTACCACACCTTAGATGCTTTGGTGATACAAGCTCTTCGGAGGCGTTGGATTTGTGACCCAACACCTCCTCGGTGGTTCAAATGGTTTTTTGTAGAAAAGCCCCAAAAGAGTTCGGCCACTGCTTACAAGCACAAAGACTGCTCAGATGCCATTGGATCTCAGATCAAACGACCTCCAAGCTCGTATCACCGTAGCATCCAAGCTGCGATAGCACCTTATGTTTTCTCGCACGGGAGAGTATGAGGTGCTCCCGCACCATAGATTCTATGGTGATACGAGTTCACTGAGATCTAACGGCCCACAATAGGAGGTTTGAATGTTTTTGCAATATACGGCTGGTAGAGTTTGGGAAATGCGCAGAAAGTACAAGTACTACGCATGTGCCATCTGATCACTGATCATATGACCTAGATGCTCATATCACCGTAGCGGGTAATTAAGCTACGAGGAGCACCTAATATGAGCACCAGGGAGCTGTTGGATCGAAGATGCAGCGGCACACACGAGACCTGAATGTTTTATTTGCAAAAAAACCTTTGGAGAGTTTGGAAATTGCGCATAATTACAAAGACTACTCCCAAGCCGTTGGATCTCACTTCCAACGGTGTAAAAACTCGTATCACCATAGTATCTAAGCTGCAGGGTGGATGTGATCTTCTATGCCGCTGTCATTTTTGTTCGTAAACTTGCAAAATGCGTGTAACTCGTGCCGTTACTTGTCTAAACGCGCAAAGTGTTTGTTCAAAAAAACCATCCTACACTGAAATATCGGAACAACACGCGGGGGTCCCACTTGTCATTAATCAAATTTGGACCTAAAACTAACAAACCTAAAAGACGAGATTCGAACTGGCAACCTGGACTACAAAGCGTAAGTCGATAGCCTGAAAAAACGAACGGTTGTTTGCTTTGTCCCATAACTTGATTTTATTTATACAATACTTTCGTTGAGTAGAGTAGAGGGAGTGCCTCGTCAACACGTGCATGACCGTTGTCTCACTTACTGGTGGGTCCCAGGTCTGCGATCTCAATCTCTCTTCTCTCCATCATCTAACCTTTGCAAGGGCACACACGAAGAGCGGCGCTATCTTGCCGTGGTGTTATTACGACTAAAAAAAGCTTGGAAAATAGAAGAATCGCCTAGAACAAGAGACGTTGTGGCTGGTCGAGACGGAGCTAACCACATCTATCCTCCGTGCCACGTTTGCATGATGAAGTTGTGTGGCTAGTGGGGTGTTTTCGACCGACTGGCTGGGTCCCGAGGTCGAACCATAGTACTACGTCTGATACAGTATATTTTAACACGCACATTTTTCCTCCATGCCGAGACGTGGCACACCCTACCGCGCGGTTTCGGGGTCCTCCCAGGTGGTGCACGCATATATTCTTCCTGACGTGGGATGCCCTACCGCGCGTTTTCTGGGTCCTCCTCGGTCGTAGCGCCGAAGCAAGTAAATGAGTCATCAAATCACGAAAGACCACCTTTCCCGCCGAGTACATCAGTGAAGCACGGTGGCTAGCTAGTTGGGCTAGTTCGACCGATTAGCTAGGCCTCCGCCACATTTGTTTTTTCACCCCTTTTTTATCTACTTGTCGGCAGGTAAATATAAATATCCACCGCGGTGTTGCTCTGGTGTTTGGGTGCGGCAGGATTTTTATTTTTTTGATTGACGGGAGTAGGCGCGGCAGGATTTTTAATTTTTTGATTGACGGGAGCAGATGCGGCAGCAATTAGTCATGATGACTCCGCCTGTAAAAACCCACCGCTCCCTGATGTGAGAAGTCATCGACTGGTGTTTTACCGTGGTGAAAACCAAAAGATTCCCCGCTCCCTCCGCCTTCCCGTAGATTGCATTGCCTTTCAGCCGTTTCGCCCCCTTTGCTTCCTCTCCCCATTGCTTCTACCTGGTGCCATGGCGGCGCAGCGGATCACGGAGTCCGAGGTGAGGCTCCTGACACAGGAACTCCATGCCAAGGATGCGGAGCTCAGGGCCAAGGACGTGGAGCTCCGTGAGCTCAAGGAGGAGATGAGTGCCATGCTCCTCCGTTATGTGCGGGAGTTCACGGAGCTTCAAAAGCGGCAGGCGTCCACCACAAAGATGCTCGAGGCGTCGGGGCATTGCTGCAGAAAGCAGGAGATACGATAAGCCGTCAGGGGAGCCGAATGGAGTGCGAGCGGGCCGATCGTGACGAGTTCCAGGATCGCCTCAGCCACTTGGTGAACCAAGTTGCCACACACGTGTTACGGTTGCACGATGCCTACCATCGTGCCAGTGCGACGATGCCGGCTGTCGGGCTAAACCCGTTCGACCACCCGGTCGACTTCAACGAGCTGCGGCTTCCTGACCTGGTCTCGTTCTTCACCTATATCTCCGAGGAGCTGAGCCGTCTCCGCACGATGGTGGGGGCTGAGCTGGACAAGGAGGGGTTGCGGGTTGCCGTCGCCGTTGCTGGGCGAATCCTTTCAGGGCTCCGTCACCGGAATCCATTCGTTCCATTGGACGCCGTCTTTGACGAGCTGGCACCCGTCGACCGGGAGCGGGCTCTGCGGGCGGTTGCACCCTGCATCACCAACGTCGTGCGCCTCGAGAAGCAGAGGGACTTCGGTGGTGTTTAGGTGCCCTCTGCATGGGCATGTCCATGTCTCGGTGCAACATGACGTTGGATCAGACTCAGACGGTGCAGATCAGTCACTGTAGCACAAAGCATGTGGGTGTGTTTGGTTGCATTCTCATCTCAATATAGTTGTTTCCTCTTCGTGTATTTGTTACAGATAGGAGTAGTTGACATGCGCAGAACATCATTTGTTATCATCATATCTTACTACACTAGCAACAAGATTGTGTAGTACTGACGTATGAACCACTACACATGCCTAGTAGTAGGAGCACTGTGTATGTTCAAGTGGCTGCCATGTTTAGCACTCCTCCATCGTAAGAGTGGAAACGCTTGCTGTAATCATTTTTTCTTTTGAAAAACAGTGGACACGCTCTACCGTGCGGATCCTCCTCCAGCCATGCACTAAATTACTCAATTTAGCCGACGTGTGGGACAGCCAGCATCGGGATCCACCAGCCATGCACTAAATTACTCCGTAGTAGAGTGACGGTAGACTACCCCGATCGAAGCGCTGCAGTAATGCCCAATGAGCCGTCAAATCTCAAACCCCCCTCCTTTCCAACAGTAAGTTGGACCGACGAAGCAACCATCATTTCACTCTTCTCTCTCAGCTTCCTCTCTACCCAACCCTCGCTTCTACCTCATCTTGTTCCTCATTTCTTCAAGAAAACCCCGACCTGCTTCTGACATTGTTCTTCTCTCCCAAAGAAGGAAAGGTGAGCGCATCAATGGTGTTGATTCTGGCCAAGGCCCGGTCTTGCAACCTCGAGACTGATCCTATAACTCCCTCTCTTTTCTTCTTTTGGGTTTGTGATTATGGTTTCTTTTATTTTATTTCTATTTGACAGTTTCTTGATGGACGCTGGAGCACTGGCCGAAGTGATGTCTATGGCTCCGGCCAAAACCGTCGAGGCTCATGGTACGAAGAAGCGCAAGCACCCCGCCGAGACTACCGCAGACAAGCTCAAAGCCATCGCCCTATCCAAGCCCCCCCTCTTCGGGATCCCTCATTAAGCAAGTCCAGGTAATATCTCTTCTTGACGATCTTTTTCTTGATCTTGATCGTGTTTTTTCATCTAACACGTAGTACTAGTACTAGTAGTACAACTTTCTGGGTGATCTTGCATGTGATTTTTGTGTGCCAAATGACGGTTCTAAATTCCTTTTTGACCAAAACATGCGAGAGGTTGACACTGATTTCTTATAGATTACTTTCAACTACTCCCTCTGTCCCAAATTTCTTGTCTTAGATTTGTCTAGATATGGATGTATCTAATACTAAAATGTGACTTGATACATCCGTATCTAGACAAATCTAAGACAAGAATTTTGGGACGGAGGGAGTACTTTATGAACATCAATGCTACCTTTTAAGAGGGTATATTTGCCTCAGTAACTTGTGTTATGGATTTTGCATGTAATCCCTCTGCTCTCATGCATTTGAAGACATGTTCTAGTCTCTTTGTTCACTCATTTCTGTGCGTATATGTAGTCATATATGGAGTATAATATCAAAAATCATCTTATATTTCTAAACAGAGGTAGTAACAAAATATGGTTTCTGTTTGAATTAGAACCAGGTCCGCGGTGGAGATGAAGTTCTCAAAGTCATGCCGTGTGAACTGGAAGACTTGATGATGAGTTCTACTGCTGAACTATCCAGCTGTTGTGTCCTTGTCGCCACGTGTCCAGAACTGGTGTTTTCCTGTAGCATTGTTGTCAGGTGTGTTCTTGAGGCTGTACTTGACCACAACAATTTCCTGGTTGTGCCTTCGATTACGAAGGGTGTGGTTCTTGTAAAGCTTCCCAACAAATCTGATGCGGCCTGTCTTCATCATCATGTTTATGAGTGGAAAGACCACTCTGTTAGGTTCTCCAAGGTTGACAAGATGGTGATGGTGCGTGTAGACATCTCACACGAAGTCCATGGCCTAGTCCGTTATGCGGGGTTCATCCCGTAGGTCGGTGGCAAGAAATAGTCTGCAGAGTTTAGTTAGTGCAACTTTGCCTGTCTATAGTAAGTACTATTGTTCAGTACTTGATTTGTGTTTGTGAACCCTGTATTGTTTATTAGTACTGCCGCTTTTGGTGTGTGGTCAGTCCTGAGAATGGTCTATGTTAATGTCTGTCCACTCAATTCAGTCTGTATATTTTGAAGTATCCAGATCATATTTTTTGTGAGGACGGTTTATCAATTATGGTTACACTCCGATATCTGTATGCATTGCAGGGTTTATCGCACCCACCAGGATTTCCAGTCCCATGGATGTTTGGTCCATACGATTTGTCACGACCTTTGGACTGTCCTGCTTGTGGGAGTAGGCAGGGCCCATGTATGCCACGCGTAGTTGGACGATCAATCTTCTGTTTAGTACTTCAACATAGTGATTTCCCAGTAAGGATTCACTCGTGTCACATCAAGTAAATCTTATTGATTTACTGTCTAAATCTTATTGATTTAATGTCATGTTTTCTTTCTTTTCCTGCAATTTTACGATGCAGGTTTTGCCATGTGACATTCATCACAGAATAAACCGTTCTTATGTCGTGTCAGTGACGAAGGCACTGTCCATCACTTATATTACTGGAAAAAATTGGATCAGTTTATTGTTTGAGTACAAGCTAAATCCCTATGATGAACTACGGTTTGGTTTAACAAAAATGCCACAATTAGTCCTTCTCGCGTATAAAAGAAATGAAGAAAAAAACTGGATCACGGTCACGGATCCTAGTCAAGTTAGAAAGCTGATCATAGCAGACCAGACACGATCGCCGCTGTCTCGCACAGATCGAGCACTGGTAGTTGCTCTAGCACTGACAGCGGCAGCAGCTCAGCCTGATCCAGCTGAGGATTAGGCACCGACAGCATCAGCGGATCAGTCTGATCTACCGGAGGATCAGGCATCGACACTGGCACCTGCTCTGACACCGGCACCAGCTCTACAAGGAGCACCATCTCCGGCAGCAGCAGCGGCTTCGACACCTGCACCAACACTTGCACTTGCATCTGCTCCGGCCCATGCAGTTGCACCGGCAACAGACTGGGCTGCAGTTCACACTTCATATAGCAAAGTCCTTACAAAAACCGACATGTCCACCTTCTTGGTAAGCATTGGCCGCCCAAGTGCTTCGTTCTTTTTTCTTTCCATGTTGTTTCACATGATTCACTGTGTTGATCTAACTATTTGGGTATGTCTTCTTGTTTGCAAACAAAGAATTCCTAGAGCAATGAGGGAGTCGTTCAACAATCCGGGCGACCGCGACCAAGTTTCTCTTACCATGCGCAGCCTTGGTGTGAATGAACCTCCTCAATATACCGTAAGTACAAAGGATGGTCGCATGATGATTGATGCTAAAGGATGGTCAAGGTTCAAATCTAAATCATATCTTGCGGTAGGGGATGATGTCAAAATCGAACTTTCTCGGCAAGGAGAGCTGGTCCAAATCAACTTTTAAATTAGCAGCACGCAACTGCCGAACTGATCTATCCTCCGAGAGATTTTGATGTAATAATCTGGCATGGTGAAACAAGTGTCATGTGTGTATAAGTAGTACGATAGTATTATTTATCACATGGTATATTGTTGATAGAATTGCAACTCTGATTGTTGGTTAGGAACTATCATTCAATTTCATTCCAACAGCTGTCGTGCTTTATTCAATTTTGTGTATTTGCCTTGCGACAGCATCTAAAACCAGCGCCGTACCGATCGCTTGCAATATGAAAAGCGCTGAGGTAGAACACATGGGCCCCCAAACATGCAGGGTCGGCCTGCGGCCCAAAGTCCAGAACCGTAAGTCTATCTGAGTATTATATTCTCAGCTGAACCCCCATAAAAAAAGTTGAACCCCCATAATGCCCGTGTGTTGCAGAGGGAGTATATTTCTCGGCAAGGTGAGCCTGTGATATAAAAGATTTGTATATTTCTTTACAGAGGGAGTATCTCTCTGTCAAAAAAATATTTATGTGTAACTAGTTACTCCTGTCTTTCTACTTCCTTTCGCTGATATGTGGGGCAACCGGCAACGGGGTCCACGTGCCATATGCACAAATTAGAATGCACAACTTCACGGTAGACACACACCGGTCGTAGCGCCGCAGTAATGCCCAATGAGCCGTCAAATCACAACCCCCCTTTCCAGCTTTAGCAGTAAGCTGGACGGACGAAGCGGCAATATTTCACTGGGCCTGAATCCCCTTCTCCCTCGTCTGCTTGTTCAGAGAAAACCCCCTCTCGGCGATTGCATAGGGTTTTCTCATGAAGAACCAGGTACGAATTCTTCATCCATCCCCGATAAACCCAAGTCCCTTGGTCGCAGGTAATCCTAGGATGGCAGCCGCCGCCGTAGATGCATTTTTCTTCCTACTGAAGCTAGTGTGTTTCATTTGTAGTGCCCAAAGTGCGAGTACCCTACAGGTTTCTGCACCCTCGGGGAGACGCCACACTTGTTCCTTCTCATCCTAACACAGCATTTTGAAACGCGCACAGTATGTTCATAGAATCCTCTTTTCTATCCGGGAGGGTGGGGGGTTTTTGAACATGCTGTGTTCTCATATTATTTTTCCTGCAGTGTATTATTTGCTCTGCCAGAACACATGTACTCAAGATGCTCGGCCTTGCCATAACTGAATACACTAGTTTAATGGTCACAGTGAAGACAAGCCATGGATATAAGTTCTGAGTTGGGTTCATGAACCAAGAAGATTGCTGCTTTTTTATGGCTGAACTTGGATAAACTTTCTCAAGTGTTACGGACTGAAAGTTGGCGCACGAATGTTGATGGAAATAGCAGAACCTGGTCTCATCTTCACTGCGATCTTCCACCCCGACGTCATTCCAATTGTTCATCCATGTTAGTTTTGTATCTAGTTCTTGCTTGTTGCCTCGATTACTTCTTAATCCACCTATTCTGTCTAACTAATCACAATTTAACTTTAGAAGTAGCAATGAATCTCTCACGAAGATGCTACTTCTAACTAATATTTTCTTATAATTGGTGGCACGTGTAGGTTTTTTCAGAGTTAAGCAGTCTGCTCGTTTGTTACTCTGTAATAACTCGACTGTTACTAATGGCACTGAAGTTGACTGGATCGACATCCACAAGTTCCTACACTTTATTGATCGTCTTGAGGTCCTTGTGGGGAGTTTCAATGGTGGAAGGCCACGTGGGATATGTGTGCCACTGCTGCACTCGTTGAACAGGTCCAACTGTGTCGCGAAACTTATGGTACGAGCTGTTTTCTGTTATATATGTTGTTCATAAACTATTGCTTATACATAGTTTTACAGTTGTGATCTTCTTGAAACAGGAACTGCCGAGTTCTATTGTTCCTATACAGATGCCTGACCATGGTCGGGAAAGACTTGCGCTTGGTCACAACATGATGTATATGTCAACCTACTCAATTCCCCTTGGAGGTGAAAAGATACTTATTCATGGGTGGTCTCAAATGATGAAGGCCCGTCCATCTTGGAGAATAGGATAGAAGATTATGTTCATGCTTTTCCATGGCTCTAAAGCGAATATCCTATTTATTGACCACGTTGCGAGATGAAGCCGCTTTCAAAAGGTTGTGGATGCGCAGGGTGGCGCCTGGGCCTTGTTCTGGGGCTTGGCGGCCTCACCCTTGGTTAACTATTGGCAAAGTAGCACTGTTCAAGGCGTGCTTTGTACGGTTGAACCTGTATAAGTACTCATACTGCTTTCAGCTTTGGTTGTTAAGTGCCCCTGCTGGTTTCAGTTAAGGTTGTTAAGTACTCCTGCTGCTTTTACAGTCTGTCGTGTTTCTTCAGTCCTATCTTCATCCAGCCGCCAAAACCAAACCAGCACCGGCGGGGCCACCTGCTTCCGCCTCCCACGGCTGGCTGCGCCTCAGCGCACGCATCGCCGCCCCACCGTCTCCTAAATCGTTAACGCCGACGTCCTCCGCGCGCTTTGGTGCGCTCGCCGCGGCGCCGCCCTCTTGCGTTGTCAACATGGTCAATAAACAACAGGAATCGGCAAAAGTACATGGAGAGGATGACAGTAGGGGCCCACCACGTCAGCGTATGGAAAAATAAAATGCTTCCTCCTAGTGTTTTCCTGACATCTGGGACCCACGACATTGTGAGCGTATATAGTCAATAGACGAGAGAACAGCACAAGATCAGCTGACACCTGGGACGTAGCTACTCGAGCAGTATTTTTTGTTTGGTATTGTTGAGACGGAGCAGGGTTTGAACTGGGCTGTGGCCCGTCTAGCCCAGGCTTATATTTTATGTTCACCATGTGACCAGCCCAGCTATTTTTTCTTTGTGAAAATGAGCCCAGTTTATTTTTTCTGAAGAATACCCAATCCAGGCCTACTTATTTTTCTACGCCCTGATGGGCTGCAACTCTTTCAAGACGCCTGCAAATCTTGAAAGTAATATGAAATGGGTTGTAAATATAAAAACAGATGACAAATTGGCAATTAATTTATAATTTCTGAATTTTATCACATTTTCAGATTCCTATTTCACTGGGCATTAACCTAATTTAAATATATCTTCAAAGTACTTTAAATCTGGCTAGACATTTCGGTATTAAAAATAGTTTGGAACCCACAGAAATATGCAAAATTGGCCCTGGCCAACCAAAAAAAAGACTGCAATAAATTGCATAAGAAGTTTCCATGAGCTATATATAAATTATTATATATAGCCCTGGTGCGCTCGGCACGGAGTCGTCAATGTGGTCAAGGAATGGCTTCCATCGGACGTGGACTGTACGTGGAGAGGCTGACAGCTGGGTCCACGGCCGCAGCAAGGAAGTGCCTCCTTATTACGTGCAAAATAATTATTCCTCCACCTGACAGCAGGGACCCACCGGACGGGCCACCGGTATTTTGCGAAAAAAATCGTTTCCCCCTGACTGCTGGGACCCACCGGACGGGCCACCGTATTTTGCGAAAAAAACGTTCCCCCCGCTGTCAGCTCGGACCCACCGGAAGTGCCTCCTTATTACGCACAAAAAAATGAATACTCCCCCGGCTAGCTGGGACCCACCTTGGTGGGAGTCTGACTTGTGGGCCTACTAAGTTGGCGGGGACGAAGGGCTTTGTCAACTTAGTCAATATGAACGATTCTAGCTCCATTGACCGTACGATCTCCATCCAACGGCCCTAGTGCTTCTTCAACCTCTGGTCTTCTTGCTCCAGCCGCCCAAAGCACCACCAGTCGTGCCGCATGTTCCTGCCTCCCGTGGCCGGCTGTGCTGCCGCAGAGGCCTCACCGCCCCCTACTATTCCCGCCGCTGTCCAGGCCCTGCGGCGACGGCAGCCTCACACCGTAGCCAAACCAGTGAACCCTCGTAATCCTCTCCGCGCGCGCGGGGGCTTCCACTGCCGCGTCTTCCCCGGCTCCCCGTCGTCCCTTCCTAGGCCTCGCCGTCGTCCACCGCCCCGGTGCTCTCGGCGCAGCGTGGTCAACGTGGTCAAGGAACGACTTCCATCGGACGTGGACTGTACATGGAGAGGCTGACAGCTGGGTCCACGATGGCAGCAAGGAAGTGCCTCCTTATTACGCGGTAAATAATGATTCCTCCACCTGACAGCAGGGACCCACCGGACGGGCCACCATATTTCGCGAAAAAATGTTTCCCCCCTGACTGCTGGGACCCACCAGCTACACCTTCGCACGCAAGGAAGTGCGTCCGGGCAAAAAAAAAACGATTCGCCCCC
>NC_057812.1:275223420-275224407 GCF_018294505.1 Triticum aestivum
TGCGTCTGGGCAAAAAAACCAAAACAATTCGCCCCCCTGACTGCTGGGACCCACCAGCTACATCTTCGCACGCAAGGAATTGCGTCCGAGAAAAAAAACGATACGCCCCCTGACTGCTGGGACCCACCAGCTACATCTTCGCAGGCAAGGAAGTGCCTGACAGTCGAGACCCACCTGGTCGAAGCGTACCTAGCGTTGACATTCTGGTCGCGAACGTGTACATACATACTGGTCGATGTAGAGGCGCGCATGTGTCATAGTAGAGGCGCGCATATGTCGTAGTAGAGGCGTGCACGTAGCATGTACACGTACGTACAGCGGCCAGGGTGCAATAAAGAAAATACGGCCATGTATGTGTACATACAGGCGGGGTCTTGAACGCCTACTCGCGCATATGTACGGCATGGGCTCATGTACATGGCTGGGTCGGAACGGAGAAACATCGTCGTCGTCGTGTTCATGGGTCGGAACGGAATGTGTGGTCATGTTCATCGGGAGGGCTTGGACGGAAGGGGCGATGGAAACGAGGCATGGCGTACCGCACAACGGAGGAAACGGACCTCCTACGGTCGAAATGGGGGTCCTGTTGATCGGGAGGGGTGTGGCATACCGCAAAACAGAGGAAACGGACCTCCTACGGTCGAAACAGGGGTCCTGTTGATCGGGAGGGGTGTGGCGTACCGCAAAATGGAGGAAGCGGACTTGTGTTGGAGCGCTACAATCGAAACGGGGGTCCTGTTCATCGGGAGGGGTGTGGCGTACCGCAAAACGGGACTCCACGGGATACTGTTCATCTCCACCATCGACCCCCTCCAGCCTCCACGAGCTACTGTTCATCCACCGTCGACCTCCTCCAGCCTCCACGGGCTCCTGTTCATCCAGCCTCCACGGGCTCCTGTTCATCCAGCCTCCACCGCGCGCTACTCCACCGGCTACTGTTCAACCACCCCTCCACCATCTACTATTCATCCAGCTCTCCACACCACG
>NC_057812.1:275224923-275227544 GCF_018294505.1 Triticum aestivum
CGCAACACTCACTATTCATCCCATCGATCGGCTTCAGTTAGCAGCAGTAGCCAAGGAATCGCTCGATCGGGTTTAGTTAACAGCCATCAATCGATCGCTCGGGTTCAGTAACGCGTAGCCTGCAGTGCAATCGCTCGGGTCCAGTTAGAGCCCAATGCCTCGCTCGAGTTCAGTTAGAGCCAACGCCTCGCACACACGCGCGTACGTGTACGAGAGAAACACGCATCGCTCGGCCCTCGACCTCCCACCGTAACCGGGAACTCCCCGAAATTTTCCTCCCCCTCACTTCTACCACGGTTTTTTCTGTCATGGACGGCCCAAAGAATGTCATGCAGCTGCGTCTCTGCCCGCCCAGGAAAAAAATCCCATTTTCTGTCATGATTTTTTGTCATAGAAGTAGGAGCCCACCACATCTATGATGATACCGGGTTTTGTCACAATTATCATCATAGAAGTGTCATATGTATGACAGAAAAAAAATTCGTTCGGCCCAAAATGTCACGGATGTGTCTTTTTTTGTAGTGACTCCAGGTTGGGGCATCAAAGGAAAACTCTATGGGCTCCGTGACTGGCATGAACGTCCTTCCTGGAAATTCAACTTGAATCATCCAACACTCCTCTTCTAGTAAAGTGGCATTGTAGGTCCCGATGAAGCTTGGTATTCCAATGTTCTGGTATCTAGTGACTTCTTTCAAGTGTCGTCCAAAGGGGGTGTCTTCATCCGGCTGTGCAAACTTGTTCCTTGAGTCTGCCATCCTAAAGAGTAGAAAATGGAGAGGATTCAGAAATGAGTAGAGAAAAGTGACCTATGGCTTTCCTTTGTGGTCGTGTCCTACATTCAACGTGTGCTCTAATACGATCTTGTAGCGACCCGACCTCAAACGGTCAAGTCTCTGTGCTTCAGTGTCATCCCTGGATCGGTAATGCTGACAAACACACTACTCGAAGGATTTATGACAGGGTAGCAATCACACACTTATTAAACCGAATGTCTCAAAAGAGAACTTATTACAATAAATATGGCTTCAGGCCATCTAATACGATAACAACGGAAGGCTTGGAAGATAAAGTGAGTCCATCAACTCCAACGGCATAGCTGAGTGCATGACAACGACCTATCGCACCTTTACTCGTCGTTTGAAAAGTCTGCAACATAATACGTTGCAACCCGAAAAAGGGTCAGCACATGGAATATGCTGGCAATATAACACAGTAGAGCAATGAACAGATAATGCTATCACTTCATGCATATATGGCTGGTGGAGGCTCTATGGTTATATGATTTTGCGAAAAGCCAATTTTTCCCACAACAAAGGAATAAATTTTATTTAACTATCATGGTAGTAGAAACATCATTGAGAATGGTACCCCATCTCAATCCCAATTAAAGTTAATTATTAACCCAACAAATTAAATTAGAGTGATGAGATACAATAGGAAAATCCAAGTACTAGATACTCAAGATGTCCATAACCGGGGACACGGCTAATCATGATTAGTTTATACACTCTGCAGAGATTTGCGCACTTTTCCCCACAAGACTCGATTGCCTCCGTTGGATTTCTTGCACTACATGGTGTTTGAGAAACGAATGACCGAGACACAGTCTTTCAGAAGCATTAACTCTTTACTCTAGGTGGACAGTTACACCTACTTTCCCTCTACATCTTCTAGCCCACCACTGAAAGAGGTCACACAACATACTCAACTATGACAGAGCCCATAATGTCTTGTGGCTGCACACGGAAGTTTCTAGCATGAATAATCTCACGATCCCTTTGAGCCTGGGTGGCGGACCGTAGGATGATCACACGGATACCCCGGGATCTCCTAGGACAACACTGGATACCCTAGGTGTTCAAACAAGCAATCCACCCAAATGTGTGTTAAAGTTGCCACCTTAAGTTGAACAATTAATTAACAACTCACATTTGTCATGGATACACTCAAACCCAAATCCACGTCTACGAGCATAGCACAACAATATAAGCATAACGAAGAAGTAACTCCCAAGGGTTTGATATGAAAATAGGCAATAGGTTCTACCTCAACATCTACATCCCAAACACACAAATTAAGAGATCCTACTCATGCAATGTGTGAGGGTTGTATCTAATGCATAAAAACTTGGTAATAAAGGGGTATGATCAATGTGTTACTTGTCTTGCTGACGATTCGCAAAACCTAGTGACTCGTAGTAGCATGCTTCACACTCCGGTAATTCTATCGCAAACAAACAATAGCATACATAAGCAATCAAGCAAATATGCAAGGGTAAAACTCAAATAAGAAGATCTAACCAGAAAATTCAACTTAAGAACTCCGATTTGCAAAAAGAATCAAATCAAACGGAGCAACGAAACTCAAACTGCGAAAGAAACAAGATCCAATTTACTAATCTGGATTAAAGTCAAATTTTATAGTACCAAAATCTTGTTCAAGTTGGTTAAATAGAAAGGGGGCTTCGAGACGAAGATCTAGGCGCTTGAATCGCCTGATTCCGATAAACGAGCAAAAAGATAAACTAAAACAAAATTCGGGTCAGAAATCGCGATCGAAAATAATCGTGAAAAATCCCAAGAAACAGAAAAACTGACGAACAGGCTAATGAACGAACGTTC
>NC_057812.1:275227787-275244528 GCF_018294505.1 Triticum aestivum
CCCCGGGCGGAGTCCCGGTCGGGTACGGCCCGGAGTCGGTTTCCTCTTAAAAAATTCCGACATGCAGAAAAAGAAAGAAAAGAAATACTAAACGACTCCAAAAATTCCGAAATAAATTTTCCCCGTCCTCTAAAAATAAGCCGGACAGGGTGAACATTTATTTGGGCCTATAATGCAATTTTGAAAAACACAAATTTTTCCTATGCAAATAAAATAGCTATAAAATCCGAATAAAATCAAATATTTGATTTTAATATATTTTTTCCTCAATATTTCATTTATTTCAGAGACGTCATATTATCTCCTCTCATATATTTTAATAAGCAATATTTTTAGAGGGAAAATAATAAACACGAATGATCCTTGTTCCTATATTTGATAAAAATTTCAAATACGAAAACGGTGAAATCACCAACTCTCTCCGAGGGTCCTTGAGTTGCTTAGAATTTCGAGGATCGCAAAACTAATATGCAATAAAATATGATATGAATGAACGATCTATGTATAACATTCCAAATTGAAAATTTTGGGATGTTACAATACTACTGCAGGATGCTGCTAACGCGACACTACGATCAGAGACCCTTTGACGAAACTATGTGTGATGCATTAATCACAAAACGGGGATGTAAAAAACCATCAAAAAAGGTGCAAAACATTTGCGATGAGGCAGAACAACAGAATTGAGCAGCTATATCAATGTGTGTGCGATACATGCCATACAGTTCGCTCTGACGAACTATTTGCTATTAGGGAGTGCAACATAAACGTTTAGCCAGATCAAGGTGTGTGTGATATAGGGCATACGGTTCACTCGGACGAACTGTTTTCGATTAGTGACTGCAACAGAAACGATTCAACTTAACAAGATGTCTGTGATATGTGGCAAATAGCTGACTCGGATGAACTGTTTGCGATGAGAAATTACAACACAGATGGTTAATACAATTAGTTCGTGTGTGATTCTATGTGTACAAAAAACTTTGAAAAATGCAAACTACTCCCTTCGTCCCATAATATAAGAACGTTTTTAACACTATACTAGTGTCAAAAACGTTCTTATATTTTGGGACAGAGGGAGTAGTTGCTTGCGGTGGCTAGGGGTATCGCACACGATGCATCTGCGAGTACTCGTGTGTGATGTTTAGTAAGTTACACATATGTTTCCTTATGTTAACACTTGTGTGATAAATAACACATGGCACCGGATACGGTATTCGGGTTGTGTGTGTGCTCCACTTAGTCTTCCCGCGCTCCACATGGGTAAATTGTAAAATCCACGCCTATTCCCTCACCGGTTTCCCGCCACCAGCTAACGGCTTGCTGCATATAACCCAGGCGGCAACGCACTGCCGTGACACTCTACAAAGATCTAGTCCTCACCCATCTACCATTAGTTATTCCAAGCATGCCAGGCAACGACCAAAGCTTTGACATTGACGCCTACCTGCGTTACATCTTCGGCGAGGAGAACGAGTCGGAGCGGGTCGGGGAGCAAGAGCTTCATCGACCGGCGCAGGCACCATGGCCCATCGGCAGCGATATCGGCGTCACGGTCCTTGGGAGCACAATCGACATATTGTAGAGGAGGTGTGATGAGAAGTTCGCCATCCACCATGCAAAAGATCCAGAGCTGCTCGACGGCATGATCGACGACCCACCCAAAGAGCCACCGTCGCCAGTGCTCATCGAGAGCCCGATGCCCCGCAAGGAATGGGCAGAGGGCCTCTACGATTCAGTCAAGACAAAGGCAGCCTGCGGCTTCATCATTGCCCGTGGTGGTCATGTCAACCTCGATCCTGATGATGTGGTGGCCAGGCTCGAGCGCATCCTTGGCGGAGTTGACGTCCCCGACGAAGTAGAACATCGCCAACATGATATCTTGAGGATGCAGGTGATCAACGGAATTTGCTACCAGGCCAGAGACATGGAAATAGAGCGGTTCCGCGGAGTTGTCATGTGTGCGATTGCACGCTGTCAAGCTCTTCTGGAAGAGGCCCAACAGCCCCAAGAGCCTCCCAGCGCCAGCAGCTCCGTAGGTGGAGGCGGATCGGGACACTTGGAGTGAACGGCCACAAGGGTGCTATGCTGATCATGGAGTCCGAGAAGACCATCGTCGAAAGGCTGCCAGCTTAGCCTTTTAGCGTATATTTTCTTATAATTGTATGCATATGTAGGTCGAAGGGGAGCCTTGGCGCAGTGGTAAAGCTGCTGCCTTGTGACCATGAGGTCATGGGTTCAAGTCCTGGAAACAGCCTCTTACAGAAATGTAGGGAAAGGTTGCGTACTATAGACCCAAAGTGGTCGGACCCTTCCCTGGACCCTGCGCAAGCGGGAGCTACATGCACCAGGTTGCCCTTTTTTGTATGCATATGTAGGTCGTGAGTGTTCTGGGCCTTGCTGCATTTGACATTTTAAATTATCCTTAATATGTAAGACAATTATTAAGAATTATTAACAGTTGCCATTGTAACTTTGCCTCAACGGCGAGCAGAGCGCGCGCAGGGACGCCAGAGCGGAGCGCGCCACGGCCGCCTCAACGGCGAGCAACCATGTGGTCAACCTTCTGTCATCAATAAATTTTGACCTTGTTTCTTGTCACATTGCTGATTACAACGCAATAAGTAATTGAAAATCTGTTCACAACTATCAAACTAATATGTGTTCACACTTAGCACCAGGCTATAAAAACCACCCACTCGAAAATTACTTCACAGTTCCTCTCCTCATCACCCACAAAACTGATTTTTTCTGTCAAGTCGTTCCGCCATGACTGGTAGGAGGAGTTTAGGGTGGACATATAACCAGGCAGTAAAGACCAAGACCGCGGAAGCACTAGAGAGGATCCGCCGCGAAGCCGCAGCCGCATCAGAGATGTCCCGGCATGCTGCGGAGCCCTCGAACGAGCTCCAATGGGCACGCGAGGGCTCTCACAAGCGCATTCGCGGCGTCAGCCCTTGCGACGTGCGGTGTTCCTGAAGTCCTTCACCGGTGATGACGACATTCTCGCAGGCGTCACTACGCAGCAGGAGCTGGTCGATGACTTGATGAAGCTGCTCAAGATCAACGATGCCTCGGTTGACAAGGCGACCGGCCTCGTCGAGCAACTCATGGGTTACAATGCGAAGCTCCTCAAGTTGGTCGCCGAGAAGGAGGAGGAGGCCGCCGGCTGGAAGATGTTGCATGAGCTGATAAGTGCCTCGGAGATAACGCTGAAAGCGGTCGTCGAGGAACTGATGGGTGGCATGAGGAAGCTCCGGATCGAGCGCGAGAAGGAAGTGGAGGAATCCGTGGCTGCCTTCAAGCAAAGTCGTGAGGAATTGAAGGAGCTGGAGGATTTCGCCGCCCGGCGATCCATCGACAAGTAGAGATAGTAGCGATCCAGATCGCTGTCTGCAATTTCCTTCTTCTCTTGCCCCCGTGTCTTCCGAGCTTTGCCGCATATGGGATTTTAAATTATCCGGAATATGTAAGACAATTATTATCTGCGCCATTGTAAATTTTTCGTCGTATTATCCGTTGCCATTTTATTTTTGGTCGTATTATCTGTTGCCCTATGTGGCAATTTAAATTAGGGCAGAATACGAGTTGAAAACATGAACAAAGAAAATGATGCCATGGGATCACAAGCAAACACCCTCCGTCCAGGTGCTTTAATTAACCCATTAATGGAGAAGTTGTGTGCGAGGCGGGCGGCGGCTGGTGCATGGAGGTCAAAGATCTCGCTTCCCGATGAGCATGGGCGGCCTTGCTGCTCGCACGTGTCCCGTCGAGCCTGCGAGGTGGACAGGATGCACTCGTCCCGTCGAGCCTGCGCGGCGGACTACTCGCACGCATCCCGTCGAGCCTGCATGGCGGACTTCTAGTGCTCGTCCCGTCTAATCAAACAGTTGCATGCACGCCACCGAGTATGGATAAATTTCGACACAGTTAATATAATACAACCGTTTGCGATATTAATGTGTCGGCTTTTTGTTTCAAAAAGGACTTCGTTGGCTACTAATGTGTGCGCCTCTTCTCAAACTGGACGATTTTTTTACCACGGCATACATGTGCCATGTCATGAAACCATGCCAAGTTTCATGTTTTTTCGGTGACTTTTTGATTTACTGGGATTTAAAAACCGAGATTCTCAATGTTTCAGGACGACGATAAGTTTGTAATTCATTCCCATTCCTTAAATGAGACCTAAACATGCACCCAATGACACGTGTATGATTTCCCACCCATTTTGCTTCACTGGAGCATGTGGTTGTAGTTCAAAATTGAATTATGGACTACATTAAATGCATAGAAAACTTAGTAATTAGTAATATATATACAATGGCCAAACGAACCCTGAACAGTTTCAAATTTCAACCCGACACTCCTGTTATTCCATGTTGCCTATAGAAAACAAAGTTCAAGGCGAGAAGAGGCAGCGATTATAGTTTCGCCCACAAGAGGGGCATGTTTCCCTACCGGAACCACGAGCATTGCGACATGCTCCGGTTTGTAAAAGGCTTGTAATATAACTTCGCCCAAATTGGACAATTATATGTACCATGTAGTGACACCATGCCAAGTTTCATGATTTCCTGGTGAGTTTTGGATTTACAGAGATTTAAAAAGCGAGATTAGCAATGTTTGTGGCCAAGCCAGGACGGCGAGACGGTAGAATTCATCCCCATTCGTTCCATGGGACCTAAACATGCACCCCAAGGAAACATGTACGTTTTTTCTAGCCATTTTGGTGCACTAGAGCATGTATTTGTAGTTCGGATTTGAATTATGGAGATTGAAATTCCTAGAAAACTCAGTTAATGAATAAAAAGGTCAAACGAACCCTGAATAATTTTGAAGTTCAGCGCGAATATCCAGTTGTTCCGTGTCGCGTGTAGAAGAAAATACCAGGCTAGAAGAGGGAGTGATTATCGTTTGGCCCACAAGGGTACACGTTTCCCTATCGAAACCATGAGGGTTCTTGTGACAGGCTCCGGTTTGTAAGAGGTTTGTAATAAAGCTTGGCCCAAATTGGCAATGTTTTTACCACGACATATATGTGCCATTACGTGACACCATGCCACCTTTGATGACTTTCTGGTGAGTTTAGGATTTATG
This sequence comes from Triticum aestivum, assembly GCF_018294505.1. Taxonomy (NCBI): domain Eukaryota; kingdom Viridiplantae; phylum Streptophyta; class Magnoliopsida; order Poales; family Poaceae; genus Triticum; species Triticum aestivum. The sequence goes on from NC_057812.1 coordinate 275,232,888, forward strand.
GGGGCTTAAAAATCCAGATTCAAAATGTTTGAGGACAAGCTAGGACACCGGTACGGTTGTAATTCATTCTCATTCCTGGCATGAGACCTAAACATGCACCCAAGGACACATGTATAATTTTTCGGTGAACTGGAGCATGTATTTGTAGTTCAGATTTGAATTATGGACATTAAATGCCTAGGAAACTCAATTAGTGTGTAAAAAGGCCAGACGAACCCTGAATAAGTTTAAATTTCAGCACGGATATCATGTCGTTCCATGTTGCCCATGGAAGAAAATACAAGGTGAAAAGAGGCAATGATTACGTTTCGCCCAGAGGGGGGACACATTTCCCTATCGGAACCACGAGTCTTCTTTGAGAGAAGCTCCGGTTTGTAAGAGGCTTGTAATAAAACTTGCGACACAATGGATGAAAAAAATTCCTCCACATATAAGTGCCATGTCGTGACACCATGCCAGGTTTCACGATTTTTGGCTTAGTTTTGGATTTACGGGGATTTAAAAACCGAGATTCTTCTCACAAAATGTTTTCAAATAGCACACGGTTCACTCACGAAAGCCGATATTCAATGAGAACTTCATGGAAACCATATTTTAAAGTTTCATAAAAATTTGAAAAAAAATGTGGGATGTTAAGAAGGTGATGTTTTATTGTGACATAAAATTTTAAGTTGAAAAACATTACGAGATGTGAGCTATGAAAAAGACAAATTCAGCCCTGAATAGTGACATTACTATTCGGCACTATTCAACTCTGATTTTGTCTTTTTCATAGCTCACATCTCGTAATGTGTTTCAACTTGAAATTTTGTGTGGCAATAAAACATCATCCTCTTAACATCCCGCATTTTTTCAAAAAAAATTGAAACTTCAAAACATCTTTTTCTCGTGGTTTTCACTAGTTTCCACCGAATGTTGGTTTCCGTATGATATCCCCCCTGCCACGAGCGCGATCTGAGTCGTGTGTTCTGATTGGCCAGAACTCAAACCCCACGGATCGTACGTCTGCACCGTTGGATTCTCCTTGATCGAACCATGATCCTCATCCCTTTTGACAACACATGTAAATGTTTTCAAATAGCCCCACCAAAAAAATTGTTTTCAAATAGCACACGGTTCACACATGAAAGCCGTGTGCCTACCAAACCGTGGCCGATGCCCCCCCCCCTTTGCTGCGCGTGTGATCTGAGTCGTGCATTCTGATTGGCCAGAACCCAAACCACACGGATCGTACGTGTACACTATTGGATGCTCCCAGATCAAACGGCAACCCTGAGCCCTTTCGACAGCGTGAAACGCCTTAATGGCAAGGAGGCAATTCTTATCAGCAAGGGCCGACTTCCCATCCGCTAGCCTAGTCGAATAGAACGCAGAAGTTAAGTGTGCTCGAGCTGGAGAAGTCCAAGGATGGGTGACCAGGTGAGAAGTTGCATATCTCAATCTTCATTTAAATACTGTGACATGGTCGTTATAGAGATATATTAATATATCTCTATGATGACCTATCATGGCAATTATATAAACCTTGGGATCCTTGTTTTGCTAATTTGTAGACTATGTTTTTATGGGTTATTTTTTGCTCTAAAAAATTAAAGAATGATTGACCGGACTTGTCATGGCGATTATATAAACCTACTATGTTTTTATGGGTTATTTTTCCTCTAAAAAATTATTGAATGATTGACTTGACATGTATGGCGATTATATAAACCTTTTTCAGGTTGCATGTAGGGTATAGGGGGCAGGGTGTTCTTCTCGAGCATGTCTCCCTTGTGCGGCTTATAGACGTGACACATATTTGTGCGCTCGCCGAGGTATATATACTATCCTTTACCGACAATTAGGGGGCCCCACACAATCTATCCCTTTGACCCAGAATGAGAAGGGTTTGACCATGAAAGTTTCCTATTGATACTAGTAAGGTACACGTGCATTGCACGCATGAGATTTGGTTACCAAATCTCTACTCTTATAAAAAAACCGAGTTACTGATGATGGTGTGCCTGCCATCTTGTAATATAGACCATCTGATATATATCTGATGCATAGAAAGCAAACTATGACAATTTTACAAAAAAAACGCACCTCTCTCCACATTTACAAATAAGGCCTTGCCTCGTTCATCCTTATCTACCACAACCTCATTGCTGAGAAATTAAAAAAGGAAGTCTCTGGAACAATCTGGCATGGTGGCCGCCTGCCGGCGCCGTCCATCCCCATGCCTCCGCCCAGTCCGACCACCAGTCACCACTGAAGGAAATATGCCCTAGAGGCAATAATAAAGTTATTATTTATTTCCTTATATCATGATAAATGTTTATTATTCATGCTGTAATTGTATTAACCGGAAACATAATACATGTGTGAATACATAGACAAACAGAGTGTCACTAGTATGCATCTACTTGACTAGCTCGTTGATCGAAGATGGTTATGTTTCCTAACCATAGACATGAGTTGCCATTTGATTAACAAGATCACATCATTAGGAGAATGATATGATTGACTTGACCCATTCTGTTAGCTTAGCACTTGATCGTTTAGTTTGTTGCTATTGCTTTCTTCATAAGTTATACATGTTCCTATGACAATGAGATTATGCAACTCACATTTACCGGAGGAACACTTTGTGTGCTACCAAACATCACAACGTAACTGGGTGATTATAAAGGTGCTCTACAGGTGTCTCCAAAGGTACTTGTTGGGTTGGCGTATTTCAAGATTAGGATTTGTCACTCCGATTGTCGGAGAGGTATCTCTGGGCCCTCTCGGTAATGCACATCACTTAAGACTTGCAAGCATTGCAACTAAATGAGTTAGTTGCAGAATGATGTATTACGGAACGAGTAAAGAGACTTGCCGGTAACGAGATTGAACTAGGTATTGAGATACCGATGATCGAATCTCGGGCAAGTAACATACCGATGACAAAGGGAACAATATATGTTGTTATGCGGTCTGACCGATAAAGATCTTCGTAGAATATGTGGGAGCCAATATGAGCATCCAGGTTCCGCTATTGGTTATTAACCGGAGACATGTCTCGGTCATGTCTACATAGTTCTCGAACCCGTAGGGTCCGCACGCTTAACGTTTCGATGCCGGTTATACTATGAGTTTATGAGTTTTGATGTACCGAAGGTTGTTCGGAGTCCCAGATGTGATCACGGACATGACGACGAGTCTCGAAATGGCAGAGACATGAAGATTGATATATTGGACGACTATATTCGGACACCGGAATGGTTCCGAGGGTTATCGGATATATACCGGAGTACCGGGGGGTTACCGGAACCCCCTGGGGGTTATTGGGCCTCATGGGCCCAAAGTAGTGGAAGAGGAGAGGCAGCAGGAGGTGGCGCGCAGCCCCCCTTGCCCCAATCCGAATTGGGAAAGGGAAGGGGGCGCGGCCCCCCTTCTCCTTCCTTCTCTCCACCTCCTCCTTCCCCCTTCTCCTAGTTGGAATAGGAAAGGGGGGGGGCAAAACCTACTTGGAGTAGGATTGCCCCCCTTGGGCGCGCCTCCTCCTCCTGGCCGGCCCCCTCCTCCTCCACTCCTTTATATACGTGGCCAGGGGGCACCCCATAGATACAACAATTGATCTCTTGATCTCTTAGCCGTGTGTGGTGCCCCCTTCCACCATAATCCACCTCGATCATATCGTAGCGGTGCTTAGGCGAAGCCCTGCGACGGTAGAACATCATCATCGTCACCACACCGTCGTGCTGACGGAACTCTCCCATGAAGCTCTACTGGATTGGAGTTCACAGGACGTCATCGAGCTGAACGTGTGCTGAACTTGGAGGTGCCGTGTGTTCGATACTTGGATCGGTCGGATCGTGAAGACGTATGACTACATCAACCGTGTTGTGCTAACGCTTCCGCTTTCAGTCTACAAGGGTACGTAGACAACACTCTCCCCTCTCGTTGCTATGCATCACCATGATCATGCATGTGCGTAGGAATTTTTTTGAAATTACTATGTTCCCCAACAGTGGCATCCGAGCCAGGTTTTATGCGTTGATGTTATCTGCACGAGTAGAACACAAGTGAGTTGTGGGCGATATAAGTCATACTGCTTACCAGCATGTCATACTTTGGTTCGGCGGTATTGTTGGATGAAGCGGCCCGGACCGACATTACGCGTACGCTTACGCGAGACTGGTTTTACCGACGTGCTTTGCACACAGGTGGTTGGCGGGTGTTATTTTCTCCAACTTTAGTTGAACCAAGTGGTGGCTACGCCTGGTCCTTGCGAAGGTTAAAACAGCATCAACTTGACAAACTATCGTTGTGGTTTTGATGCGTAGGTAAGAACGGTTCTTGCTAAGCCCGTAGCAGCCACGTAAAACTTGCAACAACAAAGTAGAGAACGTCTAACTTGTTTTTGCAGGGCATGTTGTGATGTGATATGGTCAAGACATGATGCTAAATTTTATTGTATGAGATGATCATGTTTTGTAACCGAGTTATCGTCAACTGGCAGGAGCCATATGGTTATCGCTTTATTGTATGCAATGCAATCGCCCTGTAATGCTTTACTTTATCACTAAGCGGTAGCGATAGTCGTGGAAGCATAAGATTGGCGAGACGACAATGATGCTATGATGGAGATCAAGGTGTCGCGCCGGTGACGATGGTGATCATGAAGGTGCTTCGGAGATGGAGATCACAAGCACAAGATGATGATGGCCATGTCATATCACTTATATTGATTGCATGTGATGTTTATCTTTTATGCATCTTATCTTGCTTTGATTGACGGTAGCATTATAAGATGATCTCTCACTAAATTTCAAGATAAAAGTGTTCTCCCTGAGTATGCACCGTTGCCAAAGTTCGTCGTGCCCAGACACCACGTGATGATCGCGTGTGATAAGCTCTACGTCCATCTACAACGGATGCAAGCTAGTTTTTGCACACGCAGAATACTCAGGTTAAATTGACGAGCCTAGCATATGCAGATATGGCCTCGGAACACTGAGACCGAAAGGTCGAGCGTGAATCATATAGTAGATATGATCAACATATTGATGTTCACCATTGAAAGCTACTCCATTTCACATGATGATCGGTTATGGTTTAGTTGATTTGGATCACGTGATCACTTAGAAGATTAGAGGGATATCTTTCTAAGTGGGAGTTCTTAAGTAATATGATTAATTGAACTTAAATTTATCATGAACTTAGTACCTGATAGTATTTTGCTTATCTATGTTTGATTGTAGATAGATGGCTCGTGTTGTTGTTCCGTTGAATTTTAATGCGTTCCTTGAGAAAGCAAAGTTGAAAGATGATGGTAGCAATTACACGGACTGGGTCCGTAACTTGAGGATTATCCTCATTGCTGCACAGAAGAATTACGTCCTGGAAGCACCGCTGGATGCCAGGCCTACTGCAGGAGCAACACCAGATGTTATGAACATCTGGCAGAGCAAAGCTGATGACTACTCAATAGTTCAGTGTGCCATGCTTTACGGCTTAGAATCGGGACTTCAACGACGTTTTGAACGTCATGGAGCATATGAGATGTTCCAGGAGTTGAAGTTAATATTTCAAGCAAATGCCCGGATTGAGAGATATGAAGTCTCCAATAAGTTCTATAGCTGCAAGATGGAGGAGAATAGTTCTGTCAGTGAACATATACTCAAAATGTCTGGGTATCATAATCACTTGACTCAACTGGGAGTTAATCTTCCTGTTGATAGTGTCATTGACAGAGTTCTTCAATCACTGCCACCAAGCTACAAGAGCTTCGTGTTGAACTATAACATGATAGGGATGGATAAGACGATTCCCGAGCTCTTCGCAATGCTAAAAGCTGCGGAGGTAGAAATCAAGAAGGAGCATCAAGTGTTGATGGTCAATAAGACCGCCAGTTTCAAGAAAAAGGGCAAAGGAAAGAAGAAGGGGAACTTCAAGAAGAACAGCAAACAAGTTGCTGCTCAGGAGAAGAAATCCAAGTCTGGACCTAAGCCTAAAACTGAGTGCTTCTACTGCAAGCACACTGGTCACTGGAAGCGGAACTGCCCCAAGTATTTGGCGGATAAGAAGGATGGCAAGGTGAACAAAGGTATATGTGATATACATGTTATTGATGTGTACCTTACTAGAGCTCACAGTAGCGCCTGGGTATTTGATATTGGTTCTGTTGCTAATATTTGCAACTCGAAACAGGGACTACGGATTAAGCGAAGATTGGCTAAGGACGAGGTGACGATGCGCATGGGAAATGGTTCCAAAGTCGATGTGATCGCGGTCGGCACGCTACCTCTACATCTACCTTCGGGATTAGTTTTAGACCTAAATAATTGTTATTTGGTGCCAGCGTTGAGCATGAACATTATATCTAGATCTTGTTTGATGCGAGACGGTTATTCATTTAAATCAGAGAATAATGGTTGTTCTATTTATATGAGTAATATCTTTTATGGTCATGCACCCTTGAAGAGTGGTCTATTTTTGATGAATCTCGATAGTAGTGATACACATATTCATAATGTTGAAACCAAAAGATGCAGAGTTGATAATGATAGTGCAACTTATTTGTGCCACTGCCGTTTAGGTCATATCGGTGTAAAGCGCATGAAGAAACTCCATACTGATGGACTTTTAGAACCACTTGATTATGAATCACTTGGTACTTGCGAACCGTGCCTCATGGGCAAGATGACTAAAACGCCGTTCTCCGGTACTATGGAGAGAGCAATAGATTTGTTGGAAATCATACATACAGATGTATGTGGTCCGATGAATGTTGAGGCTCGTGGCGGATATCATTATTTTCTCACCTTCACGGATGATTTAAGCAGATATGGGTATATCTACTTGATGAAATATAAATCTGAAACATTTGAAAAGTTCAAAGAATTTCAGAGTGGAGTTGAAAATCATCATAACAATAAAATAAAGTTTCTACGGTCTGATCATGGAGGAGAATATTTGAGTTACGAGTATGGTCTACATTTGAAACAAAGCAGAATAGTTTCGCAACTCACGCCACCCGGAACACCACAGCGTAATGGTGTGTCCGAACGTCGTAATCGTACGTTACTAGATATGGTGCGATCTATGATGTCTCTTACTGATTTACTGCTATCATTTTAGGGTTATGCTTTGGAGACGGCCGCATTCACGTTAAATAGGGCACCATCGAAATCCGTTGAGACGACGCCTTATGAACTGTGGTTTGGCAAGAAACCAAAGTTGTCATTTCTTAAAGTTTGGGGCTGCGATGCTTATGTGAAAAAGCTTCAACCTAATAAGCTCAAACCCAAATCAGAGAAATGTGTCTTCATAGGATACCCAAAGGAGACTGTTGGGTACTCCTTCTATCACAGATCCGAAGGCAAGACATTCATTGCTAAGAATGGATCCCTTCTAGAGAAGTAGTTTCTCTCGGAAGAAGTGAGTGGGAGGAAAGTAGAACTTGATGAGGTAATCGTACCTACTCCCTTATTGGAAAGTAGCTCATCACAGAAACCGGTTCCTGTGACAACTATACCAATTAGTGAGGAAGTTAATGATGATGATCATGAAACTTCAGATCAAGTTATTACTGAACCTCATAGATCAACCAGAGTAAGATCCGCGCTAGAGTGGTACAGTAATCCTGTTCTGGAAGTCATGCTACTGGATCATGATGAACCTACGAACTAAGAAGAAGCGATGGTGAGCCCAGGTTCCGCAAAATGGCTTGAAGCCATGAAATCTGAGATGGGATCCATGTATGAGAACAAAGTGTGGACTTTGGTTGAGTTGCCCATTGATCGGCAAGCAATTGAGAATAAATGGATCTTCAAGAAGAGGACTGACGTTGACGGTAATGTTACTGTCTACAAAGCTCGACTTGTTGCGAAAGGGTTTCGACAACTTCAAGGGATTGACTATGATGAGACTTTCTCACCTGTAGCGATGCTTATGTCTGTTCGAATCATGTTAGCGATTGCCGCATTTTATGATCATGAAATTTGGCAGATGGATGTCAAAACTGCATTCCTGAATGGATTCCTGGGAGAAGAGTTGTATATGATGCAACCGGAAGGTTTTGTCGATCCAAAGGGAGCTAACAAAGTGTGCAAGCTCCAGCAATCCATTTATGGACTAGTACAAGCCTCTCGAAGTTGGAATAAATGCCTTCTTAGTGTGATCAAAGCATTTGGTTTTATACAGACTTTTGGAGAAGCATGTATTTACAAGAAAGTGAGTGGGAGCTCGGTAGCATTTCTGATATTATATGTGGATGACATATTATTGATTGGAAATGATATAGAATTTCTCGATAGCATAAAGGGATACTTGAATAAGAGTTTTTCAATGAAAGACCTCGGTGAAGTTTCTTACATATTGGGCATTAAGATCTATAGAGATAGATCAAGACGCTTAATTGGACTTTCACAAAGCACATACCTTGACAAAGTTTTGAAGAAGTTCAAAATGGATCAAGCAAAGAAAGGGTTCTTGCCTGTGTTACAAGGTGTGAAGTTGAGTAAGACTCAATGTCCGACCACTCCAAAAGATAGAGAGAAAATGAAATATGTTCCCTATGCTTCAGCCATAGGCTCTATCATGTATGCAATGTTGTGTACCAAACCTGATGTGTGCCTTGCTATAAGTCTAGCAGGGAGGTACCAAAGTAATCCAGGAGTGGATCACTGGACAGCGGTCAAGAACATCCTGAAGTACCTGAAAAGGACTACGGATATGTTTCTCGTTTATGGAGGTGACAAAGAGCTCATCGTAAATGGTTACGTTGATGCAAGCTTTGACACTGATCCGGACGATTCTAAATCGCAAACCAGATACGTGTTTTTATTGAACGGTGGAGCTGTCAGTTGGTGCAGTTCTAAACAAAGCGTCGTGGCGGGATCTACATGTGAAGCGGAGTACATAGCTGCTTCAGAAGCAGCAAATGAAGGAGTCTGGATGAAGGAGTTCATATCCGATCTAGGTGTCATACCTAGTGCATCGGGTCCAATAAAAATCTTTTGTGACAATACTGGAGCAATTGCCTTAGCAAAGGAATCCAGATTTCACAAGAGAACCAAGCACATCAAGAGACGCTTCAATTCCATCCGGGATTTAGTCCAGGTGAGAGACATAGAAATTTGCAAGATACATATGGATCTAAATGTTGCAGACTCATTGACTAAGCCTCTTCCATGAGCAAAACATGATCAGCACCAAGGCTCCATGGGTGTTAGGATCATAATAGTGTAATCTAGATTATTGACTCTAGTGCAAGTGGGAGACTGAAGGAAATATGCCCTAGAGGCAATAATAAAGTTATTATTTATTTCCTTATATCATGATAAATGTTTATTATTCATGCTAGAATTGTATTAACCGGAAACATAATACATGTATGAATACATAGACAAACAGAGTGTCACTAGTATGCCTTTACTTGACTAGCTCGTTGATCGAAGATGGTTATGTTTCCTAACCATAGACATGAGTTTTCATTTGATTAACGAGATCACATCATTAGGAGAATGATATGGTTGACTTGACCCATTTCGTTAGCTTAGCACTTGATCGTTTAGTTTGTTGCTATTGCTTTCTTCATAACTTATACATGTTCCTATGACTATGAGATTATGCAACTCCAGTTTACCAGAGGAACACTTTGTGTGCTACCAAACATCATAATGTAACTGGGTGATTATAAAGGTGCTCTGCAGGTGTCTCCAAAGGTACTTGTTGGGTTGGCGTATTTCAAGATTAGAATTTGTCACTCCGGTTGTCGGAGAGGTATCTCTGGGCCCTCTCGTTAATGCACATCACTTAAGCCTTGCAAGCATTGCAACTAAATGAGTTAGTTGCGGAATGATGTATTACGAAACGAGTAAAGAGACTTGCTTTTAACGAGATTGAACTAGGTATTGAGATACCGACGATCGAATCTCGGGCAAGTAACATACCGATGACAAAGGGAACAACGTATGTTGTTATGCGGTCTGACCGATAAAGATCTTCGTAGAATATGTGGGAGCCAATATGAGCATCCAGGTTCCGCTATTGGTTATTGACCGGAGACATGTCTCGGTCATGTCTACATAGTTCTCGAACCCGTAGGTCCGCACGCTTAACGTTTCGATGCCGGTTATATTATGATTTTATGAGTTTTGATGTACCGAAGGTTGTTCGGAGTCCCGGATGTGATCACGGACATGACGAGGAGTCTCGAAATGGTCGAGACATGAAGATTGATATATTGGACGACTATATTCGGACACAGGAATGGTTCCGGGGGTTATCGGATATATACTGGAGTATCGGGGGGTTACCGAAACCCCCCGGGGGTTATTGGGCCTCATGGGCCCAAAGTAGTGGAAGAGGAGAGGCAGTAGGAGGTGGCGCGCAGCCCCCCTTGCCCCAATCCAAATTGGGAAAGGGAAGGGGGCGCGGCCCCCCTTCTCCTTCCTTCTCTCCACCTCCTCCTTCCCCCTTCTCCTAGTTGGAATAGGAAAGGGGGGGCAAAACCTACTTGGAGTAGGATTGCCCCCATTGGGCGCGCCTCCTCCTCCTGGCCGGCCCCCTCCTCCTTCTCTCCTTTATATATGTGGCCAGGGGCACCCCATAGACACAACAATTGATCTCTTGATCTCTTAGCCGTGTGCGGTCCCCCTTCCACCATAATCCACCTCGATCATATCGTAGCGGTGCTTAGGCGAAGCCCTGCGACGGTAGAACATCATCATCATCACCACGCCGTCGTGCTCACGGAACTCTCCCATGAAGCTCTACTGGATTGGAGTTCACGGGACGTCATCGAGCTGAACGTGTGCTGAACTCGGAGGTGCCGTGTGTTCGGTACTTGGATCGGTCGGATCGTGAAGACGTATGACTACATCAACCGTGTTGTGCTAACGCTTCCGCTTTCGGTCTACAAGGGTACGTAGACAACACTCTCCCCTCTCGTTGCTATGCATCACCATGATCTTGCGTGTGTGTAGGAATTTTTTTGAAATTATTACATTCCCCAACAACCACCACACCCCTCCTGACATTATCTCTCATCTTTCTTGAGATATCATTTTTTCGATGAAATTCTTGAGATACCATTTTTCGATAAAATTCTCGAGATATCATTAGTTTGTACACATGGGATTACCCCTGCATGGGTCAATCACAACACGTGTTTTGTAAAAAAATACATTTTGATGTTTCGCGCAATGCACGGGCATCTTGCTAGTTATGAATAAATACCACACTATAGCATGTAAGCTTTGAGTCATATATGCATGATGTAGATGTTCGTTTAATTCTTATAGTTCATCTCATCCAAAATCAATTAGTTTTATAAAAAAAGTCTAAATCTATTTTTAAGATTCATGGAATTGTGCATTGTAAAGGTAAAAACAAAAGGTGACAATTCATTTAGAAAAAAAGTTTGGGCAATTAAGATATGGAAGATTCTAGAGAACAAAGGAGAAGTGCTTGTGTGTTTGAGGTTTGTGCATTATACTTAAGTTCAACCATGGAGTATTCTAGATTGTACATGCATGTGGCAGAATCTGGTGGAATGTAGATGATATCCAACGGCCAGTAGTGCTCCGATTTGCCATCTCTATACCGTCGGATTGGCTTCATCCAACGACCAAATTTCAAATTTATCCGCACACTATATGCATGGGAC